>NW_027100906.1:12500-109460 GCF_029633855.1 Hoplias malabaricus
CAGTCCATTAAATTCTACATTGCATCTGTATTTTGCTTTATTGGATGTATAACAAGCTCATAAATTTAACTCCAATATATTCAATACCAATAAACCTATTGAGAGAAAATCCCAGTTACGTTAGTCCTCATATCTCAGTTTTGGGAAGAGATAGGCTGAAAATAATCACACTCCTGTGTAAGTCAGGACCTGCCCAATCAACATCATGAGTTTGGAAGGAATCTGAGATGGTCAAAAATGTAGTCTAAAAAAACACAAAGGGGTACCCCTTAGTGTTTTTTGGGTGAAAAATGTGACCTCCTCAGATCTTCTTCAAACCCACACAGTGTGTCAGGGAGGTCCCGACAAAGACAGTGGTGTGTTAATTTTTGCTCTACCACATCCCAAAGCTGAGATGTACGGACATGTTGTGCTGCATAAGATGTATAACTGTAAATTTCATGATGGGATTCCTACTTCCAGTGAAGCTAGGTAAACACATGAGTAGAAGGGTGCCATCAGAAAAGCCTAGTCAGTCCATTATATCCTACATTGCATCTGTATTTTGCTTTATTGGATGAATAACAATGTCATAAAGTTAACTCCAATATATTCAATACCAATAAACCTATTGAGAGAAAATCCCAGTTACGTTAGTCCTCATATCTCAGTTTTGGGATGAGATAGGCTGATAATAATCACACTCCTGTGTAAGTCAGGACCTGCCCAATCAACATCATGAGTTTGGAATGAATCTGAGATGGTCAAAAATGTAGTCTAAAAAAACACAAAGGGGTACCCCTTAGTGTTTTTTGGGTGAAAAATGTGACCTCCTCAGATCTTCTTCAAACCCACACAGTGTGTCAGGGAGGTCCCGACGAAGACAGTGGTGTGGTACTTTTTGCTCTACCACATCCCAAAGCTGAGATGTACGGACATGTTGTGCTGCATAAGATGTATAACTGTAAATTTCATGATGGGATTCCTACTTCCAGTGAAGCTAGGTAAACACATGAGTAGAAGGGTGCCATCAGAAAAGCCTAGTCAGTCCATTATATCCTTCATTGCATCTGTATTTTGCTTTATTGGATGTATAACAAGCTCATAAATTTAACTCCAATATATTCAATACCAATAAACCTATTGAGAGAAAATCCCAGTTACGTTAGTCCTCATATCTCAGTTTTGGGATGAGATAGGCTGAAAATAATCACACTCCTGTGTAAGTCAGGACCTGCCCAATCAACATCATGAGTTTGGAAGAAATCTGAGATGGTCAAAAATGTAGTCTAAAAAAACACAAAGGGGTACCCCTTAGTGTTTTTTTGGGTGAAAAATGTGACCTCCTCAGATCTTCTTCAAACCCACACAGTGTGTCAGGGAGGTCCCGACGAAGACAGTGGTGTGGTACTTTTTGCTCTACCACATCCCAAAGCTGAGATGTACGGACATGTTGTGCTGCATAAGATGTATAACTGTAAATTTCATGATGGGATTCCTACTTCCAGTGAAGCTAGGTAAACACATGAGTAGAAGGGTGCCATCAAAAAAGCCTAGTCAGTCCATTATATCCTTCATTGCATCTGTATTTTGCTTTATTGGATGTATAACAAGCTCATAAATTTAACTCCAATATATTCAATACCAATAAACCTATTGAGAGAAAATCCCAGTTACGTTAGTCCTCATATCTCAGTTTTGGGATGAGATAGGCTGAAAATAATCACACTCCTGTGTAAGTCAGGACCTGCCCAATCAACATCATGAGTTTGGAAGAAATCTGAGATGGTCAAAAATGTAGTCTAAAAAAACACAAAGGGGTACCCCTTAGTGTTTTTTTGGGTGAAAAATGTGACCTCCTCGAATCTTCTTCAAACCCACACAGTGTGTCAGGGAGGTCCCGACGAAGACAGTGGTGTGGTACTTTTTGCTCTACCACATCCCAAAGCTGAGATGTACGGACATGTTGTGCTGCATAAGATGTATAACTGTAAATTTCATGATGGGATTCCTACTTCCAGTGAAGCTAGGTAAACACATGAGTAGAAGGGTGCCATCAGAAAAGTCTAGTCAGTCCATTATATCCTACATTGCATCTGTATTTTGCTTTATTGGATGTATAACAAGCTCATAAATTTAACTCCAATATATTCAATACCAATAAACCTATTGAGAGAAAATCCCAGTTACGTTAGTCTTCATATCTCAGCTTTGGGATGAGATAGGCTGAAAATAATCACACCCCTGTGTAAGTCAGGACCTGCTCAATCAACATCATGAGTTTGGAAGAAATCTGAGATGGTCAAAAATGTAGTCTAAAAAAACACAAAGGGGTACCCCTTAGTGTTTTTTTGGGTGAAAAATGTGACCTCCTCAGATCTTCTTCAAACCCACACAGTGTGTCAGGGAGGTCCCGACGAAGACAGTGGTGTGGTAATTTTTGCTCTACAACATCCCAAAACTGAGATGTATGGACATGTTGTGCTGCATAAGATGTATAACTGTAAATTTCATGATGGGATTCCTACTTCCAGTGAAGCTAGGTAAACACATGAGAAGAAGGGTGCCATCAGAAAAGCCTAGTCAGTCCATTATATCCTACATTGCATCTGTATTTTGCTTTATTGGCTGTATAACAAGCTCATAAATTTAATTCCAATATATTCAACACCAATAAACCTATTGAGAGAAAATCCCAGTTACGTTAGTCCTCATATCTCAGCTTTGGGATGAGATAGGCTGCAAATAATCACACCCCTGTGTAAGTCAGGACCTGCCCAATCAACATCGTGAGTTTGGAAGGAATCTGAGATGGTCAAAAATGTAGTCTAAAAAAACACAAAGGGGTACCCCTTAATGTTTTTTTGGGTGAAAAATGTGACCTCCTCAGATCTTCTTCAAACCCACACAGTGTGTCAGGGAGGTCCCGACGAAGACAGTGGTGTGGTAATTCTTGCTCTACCACATCCCAAAGCTGAGATGTAGGGACATGTTGTGCTGCATAAGATGTATAACTGTAAATTTCATGATGGGATTCCTACTTCCAGTGAAGCTAGGTAAACACATGAGTAGAAGGGTGCCATCAGAAAAGCCTAGTCAGTCCATTATATCCTACATTGCATCTGTATTTTGCTTTATTGGCTGTATAACAAGCTCATAAATTTAATTCCAATATATTCAACACCAATAAACCTATTGAGAGAAAATCTCAGTTACGTTAGTCCTCATATCTCAGCTTTGGGATGAGATAGGCTGAAAATAATCACATCCCTGTGTAAGTCAGGACCTGATCAATCAACATCGTGAGTTTGGAAGAAATCTGAGATGGTCAAAAATGTAGTCTAAAAAAACACAAAGGGGTACCCCTTAGTGTTTTTTTGGCTGAAAAATGTGACCTCCTCAGATCTTCTTCAAACCCACACCGTGTGTCAGGGAGGTCCTGACAAAGACAGTGGTGTGGTAATTTTTGCTCTACCACATCCCAAAGCTGAGATGTAGGGACATGTTGTGCTGCATAAGATGTATAACTGTAAATTTCATGATGGGATTCTTACTTCCAGTGAAGCTAGGTAAACACATGAGTAGAAGGGTGCCATCAGAAAAGCCTAGTCAGTCCATAATATCCTACATTGCATCTGTAATTTGCTTTATTGGATGTATAACAAGCTCATACATTTAATTCCAATATATTCAATACCAATAAACCTATTGAGAGAAAATCCCAGTTACGTTAGTCCTCATATCTCAGCTTTGGGATGAGATAGGCTGCAAATAATCACACCCCTGTGTAAGTCAGGACCTGCTCAATCAACATCGTGAGTTTGGAAGGAATCTGAGATGGTCAAAAATGTAGTCTAAAAAAACACAAAGGGGTACCCCTTAATGTTTTTTTGGGTGAAAAATGTGACCTCCTCAGATCTTCTTCAAACCCACACAGTGTGTCAGGGAGGTCCCGACGAAGACAGTGGTGTGGTAATTCTTGCTCTACCACATCCCAAAGCTGAGATGTAGGGACATGTTGTGCTGCATAAGATGTATAACTGTAAATTTCATGATGGGATTCTTACTTCCAGTGAAGCTAGGTAAACACATGAGTAGAAGGGTGCCATCAGAAAAGCCTAGTCAGTCCATTATATCCTACATTGCATCTGTAATTTGCTTTATTGGATGTATAACAAGCTCATACATTTAATTCCAATATATTTAATACCAATAAACCTATTGAGAGAAAATCCCAGTTACGT
Source organism: Hoplias malabaricus (assembly GCF_029633855.1). Lineage (NCBI taxonomy): Eukaryota > Metazoa > Chordata > Actinopteri > Characiformes > Erythrinidae > Hoplias > Hoplias malabaricus. The sequence continues at coordinate 16,724 of NW_027100906.1, forward strand.
TAGTCCTCATATCTCAGCTTTGGGATGAGATAGGCTGAAAATAATCACACTCCTGTGCAAGTCAGGACCTGCTCAATCAACATCGTGAGTTTGGAAGGAATCTGAGATGGTCAAAAATGTAGTCTAAAAAAACACAAAGGGGTACCCCTTAGTGTTTTTTTGGGTGAAAAATGTGACCTCCTCCGATCTTCTTCAAACCCACACAGTGTGTCAGGGAGGTCCCGACGAAGACAGTGGTGTGGTAATTTTTGCTCTACAACATCCCAAAACTGAGATGTATGGACATGTTGTGCTGCATAAGATGTATAACTGTAAATTTCATGATGGGATTCCTACTTCCACTGAAGCTAGGTAAACACATGAGAAGAAGGGTGCCATCAGAAAAGCCTAGTCAGTCCATTATATCCTACATTGCATCTGTATTTTGCTTTATTGGCTGTATAACAAGCTCATAAATTTAATTCCAATATATTCAACACCAATAAACCTATTGAGAGAAAATCTCAGTTATGTTAGTCCTCATATCTCAGCTTTGGGATGAGATAGGCTGAAAATAATCACACCCCTGTGTAAGTCAGGACCTGTTCAATCAACATCATGAGTTTGGAAGAAATCTGAGACGGTCAAAAATGTAGTCTAAAAAAACACAAAGGGGTACCCCTTAGTGTTTTTTTGGGTGAAAAATGTGACCTCCTCAGATCTTCTTCAAACCCACACAGTGTGTCAGGGAGGTCCCAACGAAGACAGTGGTGTGGTAATTCTTGCTCTACCACATCCCAAAGCTGAGATGTATGGACATGTTGTGCTGCATAAGATGTATAACTGTAAATTTCATGATGGGATTCCTACTTCCAGTGAAGCTAGGTAAACACATTAGTAGAAGGGTGCCATCAGAAAAGCCTAGTCAGTCCATTATATCCTACATTACATCTGTATTTTGCTTTATTGGATGTATAACAAGCTCATAAATTTAACTCCAATATATTCAATACCAATAAACCTATTGAGAGAAAATCCCAGTTACGTTAGTCCTCATATCTCAGCTTTGGGATGAGATAGGCTAAAAATAATCACACTCCTGTGTAAGTCAGGACCTGCTCAATCAACATCGTGAGTTTGGAAGGAATCTGAGATGGTCAAAAATGTAGTCTAAAAAAACAAAAAGCGGTACCCCTTAGTGTTTTTTTGGGTGAAAAATGTGACCTCCTCAGATCTTCTTCAAACCCACACAGTGTGTCAGGGAGGTCCCGACGAAAACAGTGGTGTGGTACTTTTTGCTCTACAACATCCCAAAGCTGAGATGTAGGGACATGTTGTGCTGCATAAGATGTATAACTGTAAATTTCATGATGGGATTCCTACTTCCAGTGAAGCTAGGTAAACACATTAGTAGAAGGGTGCCATCAGAAAAGCCTAGTCAGTCCATTATATCCTATATTGCATCTGTATTTTGCTTTATTGGCTGTATAACAAGCTCATAAATTTAATTCGAACATATTCAATACCAAAAAACCTATTGAGAGAAAATCCCAGTTACGTTAGTCCTCATATCTCAGCTTTGGGATGAGATAGGCTGAAAATAATCACACTCCTGTGTAAGTCAGGACCTGCTCAATCAACATCGTGAGTTTGGAAGGAATCTGAGATGGTCAAAAATGTAGTCTAAAAAAACACAAAGGGGTACCCCTTAGTGTTTTTATGGGTGAAAAATGTGACCTCCTCAGATCTTCTTCAAACCCAGACCATGTGTTTTGGACGTCCTGACGAAGACAGTAGCATGGTAATGTTTGCTCTACCAAATACCAAAGCTGAGATGTAGGGACATGTTGTGCTGCATAAGATGTATAACTGTAAATTTCATGATGGGATTCCTACTTCCAGTGAAGCTAGGTAAACGCATTAGTAGAAGGGTGCCATCAGAAAAGCCTAGTCAGTCCATTATATCCTACATTGCATCTGTATTTTGCTTTATTGGCTGTATAACAAGCTCATAAATTTAATTCCAATATATTCAATATCAATAAATCTATTGAGAGAAAATCCCAGTTACGTTAGTCCTCATATCTCAGCTTTAGGATGAGATAGGCTGCAAATAATCACACCCCTGTGTAAGTCAGGACCTGCTCAATCAACATCGTGAGTTTGGAAGAAATCTGAGACGGTCAAAAATGTAGTCTAAAAAAACACAAAGGGGTACCCCTTAGTGTTTTTTTGGGTGAAAAATGTGACCTCCTCAGATCTTCTTCAAACCCACACAGTGTGTCAGGGAGGTCCCGACGAAGACAGTGGTGTGGTAATTTTTGCTCTACCACATCTCAAAGCTGAGATGTAGGGACATGTTGTGCTGCATAAGATGTATAACTGTAAATTTCATGATGGGATTCCTACTTCCAGTGAAGCTAGGTAAACACATGAGTAGAAGGGTGCCATCAGAAAAGCCTAGTCAGTGCATTATATCCTACATTACATCTGTATTTTGCTTTATTGGATGTATAACAAGCTCATAAATTTAACTCCAATATATTCAATACCAATAAACCTATTGAGAGAAAATCCCAGTTACGTTAGTCCTCATATCTCAGCTTTGGGATGAGATAGGCTAAAAATAATCACACTCCTGTGTAAGTCAGGACCTGCTCAATCAACATCGTGAGTTTGGAAGGAATCTGAGATGGTCAAAAATGTAGTCTAAAAAATCACAAAGGGGTACCCCTTAGTGTTTTTTTGGGTGAAAAATGTGACCTCCTCAGATCTTCTTCAAACCCACACAGTGTGTCAGGGAGGTCCCGACGAAGACAGTGGTGTGGTAATTTTTGCTCTACAACATCCCAAAACTGAGATGTATGGACATGTTGTGCTGCATAAGATGTATAACTGTAAATTTCATGATGGGATTCCTACTTCCACTGAAGCTAGGTAAACACATGAGAAGAAGGGTGCCATCAGAAAAGCCTAGTCAGTCCATTATATCCTACATTGCATCTGTATTTTGCTTTATTGGCTGTATAACAAGCTCATAAATTTAATTCCAATATATTCAACACCAATAAACCTATTGAGAGAAAATCTCAGTTATGTTAGTCCTCATATCTCAGCTTTGGGATGAGATAGGCTGAAAATAATCACACCCCTGTGTAAGTCAGGACCTGTTCAATCAACATCATGAGTTTGGAAGAAATCTGAGACGGTCAAAAATGTAGTCTAAAAAAACACAAAGGGGTACCCCTTAGTGTTTTTTTGGGTGAAAAATGTGACCTCCTCAGATCTTCTTCAAACCCACACAGTGTGTCAGGGAGGTCCCAACGAAGACAGTGGTGTGGTAATTCTTGCTCTACCACATCCCAAAGCTGAGATGTATGGACATGTTGTGCTGCATAAGATGTATAACTGTAAATTTCATGATGGGATTCCTACTTCCAGTGAAGCTAGGTAAACACATTAGTAGAAGGGTGCCATCAGAAAAGCCTAGTCAGTCCATTATATCCTACATTACATCTGTATTTTGCTTTATTGGATGTATAACAAGCTCATAAATTTAACTCCAATATATTCAATACCAATAAACCTATTGAGAGAAAATCCCAGTTACGTTAGTCCTCATATCTCAGCTTTGGGATGAGATAGGCTAAAAATAATCACACTCCTGTGTAAGTCAGGACCTGCTCAATCAACATCGTGAGTTTGGAAGGAATCTGAGATGGTCAAAAATGTAGTCTAAAAAAACAAAAAGGGGTACCCCTTAGTGTTTTTTTGGGTGAAAAATGTGACCTCCTCAGATCTTCTTCAAACCCACACAGTGTGTCAGGGAGGTCCCGACGAAAACAGTGGTGTGGTACTTTTTGCTCTACAACATCCCAAAGCTGAGATGTAGGGACATGTTGTGCTGCATAAGATGTATAACTGTAAATTTCATGATGGGATTCCTACTTCCAGTGAAGCTAGGTAAACACATTAGTAGAAGGGTGCCATCAGAAAAGCCTAGTCAGTCCATTATATCCTATATTGCATCTGTATTTTGCTTTATTGGCTGTATAACAAGCTCATAAATTTAATTCGAACATATTCAATACCAATAAACCTATTGAGAGAAAATCCCAGTTACGTTAGTCCTCATATCTCAGCTTTGGGATGAGATAGGCTGAAAATAATCACACTCCTGTGTAAGTCAGGACCTGCTCAATCAACATCGTGAGTTTGGAAGGAATCTGAGATGGTCAAAAATGTAGTCTAAAAAAACACAAAGGGGTACCCCTTAGTGTTTTTATGGGTGAAAAATGTGACCTCCTCAGATCTTCTTCAAACCCAGACCATGTGTTTTGGACGTCCTGACGAAGACAGTAGCATGGTAATGTTTGCTCTACCAAATACCAAAGCTGAGATGTAGGGACATGTTGTGCTGCATAAGATGTATAACTGTAAATTTCATGATGGGATTCCTACTTCCAGTGAAGCTAGGTAAACGCATTAGTAGAAGGGTGCCATCAGAAAAGCCTAGTCAGTCCATTATATCCTACATTGCATCTGTATTTTGCTTTATTGGCTGTATAACAAGCTCATAAATTTAACTCCAATATATTCAATACCAATAAATCTATTGAGAGAAAATCCCAGTTACGTTAGTCCTCATATCTCAGCTTTAGGATGAGATAGGCTGCAAATAATCACACCCCTGTGTAAGTCAGGACCTGCTCAATCAACATCGTGAGTTTGGAAGAAATCTGAGACGGTCAAAAATGTAGTCTAAAAAAACACAAAGGGGTACCCCTTAGTGTTTTTTTGGGTGAAAAATGTGACCTCCTCAGATCTTCTTCAAACCCACACAGTGTGTCAGGGAGGTCCCGACGAAGACAGTGGTGTGGAACTTTTTGCACTACCACATCCCAAAGCGGAGATGTAGGGACATGTTGTGCTGCATAAGATGTATAACTGTAAATTTCATGATGGGATTCCTACTTCCAGTGAAGCTAGGTAAACACATTAGTAGAAGGGTGCCAGCAGAAAAGCCTAGTCAGTCCATTATATCCTACATTGCATCTGTATTTTGCTTTATTGGCTGTATAACAAGCTCATAAATTTAATTCCAATATATTCAATACCAATAAACCTATTGAGAGAAAATCCCAGTTACGTTAGTCCTCATATCTCAGCTTTGGGATGAGATAGGCTGAAAATTATCACACACCTGTGTAAGTCGGGACCTGCTCAATCAACATCGTGAGTTTGGAAGGAATCTGAGATGGTCAAAAATGTAGTCTAAAAAATCACAAAGAGGTACCCCTTAGTGTTTTTTGGGGTAAAAAATGTGACCTCCTCAGATCTTCTTCAAACCCACACAGTGTGTCAGGGAGGTCCCGACGAAGACAGTGGTGTGGTAATTTTTGCTCTACCACATCCCAAAACTGAGATGTAGGGACATGTTGTGCTGCATAAGATGTATAACTGTAAATTTCATGATGGGATTCCTACTTCCAGTGAAGCTAGGTAAACACATTAGTAGAAGGGTGCCATCAGAAAAGCCTAGTCAGTCCATTATATCCTACATTGCATCTGTATTTTGCTTCATTGGCTGTATAACAAGCTCATAAATTTAATTCCAATATATTCAATACCAATAAACCTATTGAGAGAAAATCCCAGTTACGTTAGTCCTCATATCTCAGCTTTGGGATGAGATAGGCTGAAAATAATCACACTCCTGTGTAAGTCAGGACCTGCTCAATCAACATCGTGAGTTTGGAAGGAATCTGAGATGGTCAAAAATGTAGTCTAAAAAAACACAAAGGGGTACCCCTTAGTGTTTTTTTGGGTGAAAAATGTGACCTCCTCAGATCTTCTTCAAACCCACACAGTGTGTCAGGGAGGTCCCGACGAAGACAGTGGTGTGGTAATTTTTGCTCTACCACATCCCAAAGCTGAGATGTAGGGACATGTTGTGCTGCATAAGATGTATAACTGTAAATTTCATGATGGGATTCCTACTTCCAGTGAAGCTAGGTAAACACATGAGTAGAAGGGTGCCATCAGAAAAGCCTAGTCAGTCCATTATATCCTACATTACATCTGTATTTTGCTTTATTGGATGTATAACAAGCTCATAAATTTAACTCCAATATATTCAATACCAATAAACCTATTGAGAGAAAATCCCAGTTACGTTAGTCCTCATATCTCAGCTTTGGGATGAGATAGGCTAAAAATAATCACACTCCTGTGTAAGTCAGGACCTGCTCAATCAACATCGTGAGTTTGGAAGGAATCTGAGATGGTCAAAAATGTAGTCTAAAAAAACAAAAAGGGGTACCCCTTAGTGTTTTTTTGGGTGAAAAATGTGACCTCCTCAGATCTTCTTCAAACCCACACAGTGTGTCAGGGAGGTCCCGACGAAAACAGTGGTGTGGTACTTTTTGCTCTACAACATCCCAAAGCTGAGATGTAGGGACATGTTGTGCTGCATAAGATGTATAACTGTAAATTTCATGATGGGATTCCTACTTCCAGTGAAGCTAGGTAAACACATTAGTAGAAGGGTGCCATCAGAAAAGCCTAGTCAGTCCATTATATCCTATATTGCATCTGTATTTTGCTTTATTGGCTGTATAACAAGCTCATAAATTTAATTCGAATATATTCAATACCAATAAACCTATTGAGAGAAAATCCCAGTTACGTTAGTCCTCATATCTCAGCTTTGGGATGAGATAGGCTGAAAATAATCACACTCCTGTGTAAGTCAGGACCTGCTCAATCAACATCGTGAGTTTGGAAGGAATCTGAGATGGTCAAAAATGTAGTCTAAAAAAACACAAAGGGGTACCCCTTAGTGTTTTTATGGGTGAAAAATGTGACCTCCTCAGATCTTCTTCAAACCCAGACCATGTGTTTTGGACGTCCTGACGAAGACAGTAGCATGGTAATGTTTGCTCTACCAAATACCAAAGCTGAGATGTAGGGACATGTTGTGCTGCATAAGATGTATAACTGTAAATTTCATGATGGGATTCCTACTTCCAGTGAAGCTAGGTAAACGCATTAGTAGAAGGGTGCCATCAGAAAAGCCTAGTCAGTCCATTATATCCTACATTGCATCTGTATTTTGCTTTATTGGCTGTATAACAAGCTCATAAATTTAATTCCAATATATTCAATACCAATAAATCTATTGAGAGAAAATCCCAGTTACGTTAGTCCTCATATCTCAGCTTTAGGATGAGATAGGCTGCAAATAATCACACCCCTGTGTAAGTCAGGACCTGCTCAATCAACATCGTGAGTTTGGAAGAAATCTGAGACGGTCAAAAATGTAGTCTAAAAAAACACAAAGGGGTACCCCTTAGTGTTTTTTTGGGTGAAAAATGTGACCTCCTCAGATCTTCTTCAAACCCACACAGTGTGTCAGGGAGGTCCCGACGAAGACAGTGGTGTGGAACTTTTTGCTCTACCACATCCCAAAGCGGAGATGTAGGGACATGTTGTGCTGCATAAGATGTATAACTGTAAATTTCATGATGGGATTCCTACTTCCAGTGAAGCTAGGTAAACACATTAGTAGAAGGGTGCCAGCAGAAAAGCCTAGTCAGTCCATTATATCCTACATTGCATCTGTATTTTGCTTTATTGGCTGTATAACAAGCTCATAAATTTAATTCCAATATATTCAATACCAATAAACCTATTGAGAGAAAATCCCAGTTACGTTAGTCCTCATATCTCAGCTTTGGGATGAGATAGGCTGAAAATTATCACACACCTGTGTAAGTCGGGACCTGCTCAATCAACATCGTGAGTTTGGAAGGAATCTGAGATGGTCAAAAATGTAGTCTAAAAAATCACAAAGAGGTACCCCTTAGTGTTTTTTGGGGTAAAAAATGTGACCTCCTCAGATCTTCTTCAAACCCACACAGTGTGTCAGGGAGGTCCCGACGAAGACAGTGGTGTGGTAATTTTTGCTCTACCACATCCCAAAACTGAGATGTAGGGACATGTTGTGCTGCATAAGATGTATAACTGTAAATTTCATGATGGGATTCCTACTTCCAGTGAAGCTAGGTAAACACATTAGTAGAAGGGTGCCATCAGAAAAGCCTAGTCAGTCCATTATATCCTACATTGCATCTGTATTTTGCTTCATTGGCTGTATAACAAGCTCATAAATTTAATTCCAATATATTCAATACCAATAAACCTATTGAGAGAAAATCCCAGTTACGTTAGTCCTCATATCTCAGCTTTGGGATGAGATAGGCTGAAAATAATCACACTCCTGTGTAAGTCAGGACCTGCTCAATCAACATCGTGAGTTTGGAAGGAATCTGAGATGGTCAAAAATGTAGTCTAAAAAAACACAAAGGGGTACCCCTTAGTGTTTTTTTGGGTGAAAAATGTGACCTCCTCAGATCTTCTTCAAACCCACACAGTGTGTCAGGGAGGTCCCGACGAAGACAGTGGTGTGGTAATTTTTGCTCTACCACATCCCAAAGCTGAGATGTAGGGACATGCTGTGCTGCATAAGATGTATAACTGTAAATTTCATGATGGGATTCCTACTTCCAGTGAAGCTAGGTAAACACATGAGTAGAAGGGTGCCATCAGAAAAGCCTAGTCAGTCCATTATATCCTACATTGCATCTTTATTTTGCTTTATTGGCTGTATAACAAGCTCATAAATTTAATTCCAATATATGCAATACCAATAAACCTATTGAGAGAAAATCCCAGTTACGTTAGTCCTCATATCTCAGCTTTGGGATGAGATAGGCTGAAAATAATCACACCCCTGTGTAAGTCAGGACCTACTCAATCAACACCGTGAGTTTGGAAGGAATCTGAGATGGTCAAAAATGTAATCTAAAAAAACACAAAGGGGTACCCCTTAGTGTTTTTTTGGGTGAAAAATGTGACCTCCTCAGATCTTCTTCAAACCCACACAGTGTGTCAGGGAGGTCCCGACGAAAACAGTGGTGTAGTACTTTTTGCTCTACACCATCCCAAAGCTGAGATGTAGGGACATATTTTGCTGCATAAGATGTATAACTGTAAATTTCATGATGGGATTCCTACTTCCAGTTAAGCTAGGTAAACACATTAGCAGAAGGGTGCCATCAGAAAAGCGTAGTCAGTCCATTATATCCTACATTGCATCTGTATTTTGCTTTATTGGCTGTATAACAAGCTCATAAATTTAACTCCAATATATTCAATACCAATAAACCTATTGAGAGAAAATCCCAGTTACGTTAGTCCTCATATCTCAGCTTTGGGATGAGATAGGCTGAAAATAATCACACTCCTGTGTAAGTCAGGACCTACTCAATCAACATCGTGAGTTTGGAAGGAATCTGAGATGGTCAAAAATGTAGTCTAAAAAAACACAAAGGGGTACCCCTTAGTGTTTTTTTTGGTGAAAAATGTGACCTCCTCAGATCTTCTTCAAACCCACACAGTGTGTCAGGGAGGTCCCGACGAAAACAGTGGTGTAGTACTTTTTGCTCTACACCATCCCAAAGCTGAGATGTAGGGACATATTTTGCTGCATAAGATGTATAACTGTAAATTTCATGATGGGATTCCTACTTCCAGTTAAGCTAGGTAAACACATTAGTAGAAGGGTGCCATCAGAAAAGCCTAGTCAGTCCATTATATCCTACATTGCATCTGTATTTTGCTTTATTGGCTGTATAACAAGCTCATAAATTTAAATCCAATATATTCAATACCAATAAACCTATTGAGAGAAAATCCCAGTTACGTTAGTCCTCATATCTCAGCTTTGGGATGAGATAGGCTGAAAATAATCACACTCCTGTGTAAGTCAGGACCTGCTCAATCAACATCGTGAGTTTGGAAGGAATCTGAGATGGTCAAAAATGTAGTCTAAAAAAACACAAAGGGGTACCCCTTAGTGTTTTTTTGGGTGAAAAATGTGACCTCCTCAGATCTTCTTCAAACCCACACAGTGTGTCAGGGAGGTCCCGACGAAGACAGTGGTGTCTTAATTTTTGCTCTACCACATCCCAAAGCTGACATGTACGGACATGTTGTGCTGCATAAGATGTATAACTGTAAATTTCATGATGGGATTCCTACTTCCAGTGAAGCTAGGTAAACACATGAGTAGAAGGGTGCCATCAGAAAAGCCTAGTAAGTCCATTATATCCTACATTGCATCTGTATTTTGCTTTATTGGCTGTATAACAAGCTCATAAATTTAATTCCAATATATTCAATACCAATAAACCTATTGAGAGAAAATCCCAGTTACGTTAGTCCTCATATCTCAGCTTTGGGATGAGATAGGCTGCAAATAATCACACCCCTGTGTAAGTCAGGACCTGCTCAATCAACAACGTGAGTTTGGAAGGAATCTGAGATGGTCAAAAATGTAGTCTAAAAAACACAAAGGGGTACCCCCTTAGTGTTTTTTTGGGTGAAAAATGTGACCTCCTAAGATCTTTTTCAAACCCACACAGTGTGTCAGGGAGGTCCCGACGAAGACAGTGGTGTGGTAATTTTTGCTCTACCACATCCCAAAGCTGAGATGTATGGACATGTTGTGCTGCATAAGATGTATAACTGTAAATTTCATGATGGGATTCCTACTTCCAGTGAAGCTAGGTAAACACATGAGTAGAAGGGTGCCATCAGAAAAGCCTAGTCAGTCCATTATATCCTACATTGCATCTGTATTTTGCTTTATTGGCTGTATAACAAGCTCATAAACTTAATTCCAATATATTCAATACCAATAAACCTATTGAGAGAAAATCCCAGTTACGTTAGTCCTCATATCTCAGCTTTGGGATGAGATAGGCTGCAAATAATCACACCCCTGTGTAAGTCAGGACCTGCTCAATCAACAACGTGAGTTTGGAAGGAATCTGAGATGGTCAAAAATGTAGTCTAAAAAAACACAAAGGGGTACCCCTTAGTGTTTTTTTGGGTGAAAAATGTGACCTCCTCAGATCTTCTTCAAACCCACACAGTGTGTCAGGGAGGTCCCGACGAAGACAGTGGTGTGGTAATTTTTGCTCTACCACTTCCCAAAGCTGAGATGTACGGAAATGTTGTGCTGCATAAGATGTATAACTGTAAATTTCATGATGGGATTCCTACTTCCAGTGAAGCTAGGTAAACACATTAGTAGAAGGGTGCCAGCAGAAAAGCCTAGTCAGTCCATTATATCCTACATTGCATCTGTATTTTGCTTTATTGGCTGTATAACAAGCTCATAAATTTAATTCCAATATATTCAATACCAATAAACCTATTGAGAGAAAATCCCAGTTACGTTAGTCCTCATATCTCAGCTTTGGGATGAGATAGGCTGAAAATAATCACACCCCTGTGTAAGTCAGGACCTGCTCAATCAACATCGTGAGTTTGGAAGGAATCTGAGATGGTCAAAAATGTAGTCTAAAAAAACACAAAGGGGTACCCCTTAGAGTTTTTTTTGGTGAAAAATGTGACCTCCTCAGATCTTCTTCAAACCCACACAGTGTGTCAGGGAGGTCCCGACGAAAACAGTGGTGTAGTACTTTTTGCTCTACACCATCCCAAAGCTGAGATGTAGGGACATATTTTGCTGCATAAGATGTATAACTGTAAATTTCATGATGGGATTCCTACTTCCAGTTAAGCTAGGTAAACACATTAGCAGAAGGGTGCCATCAGAAAAGCGTAGTCAGTCCATTATATCCTACATTGCATCTGTATTTTGCTTTATTGGCTGTATAACAAGCTCATAAATTTAACTCCAATATATTCAATACCAATAAACCTATTGAGAGAAAATCCCAGTTACGTTAGTCCTCATATCTCAGCTTTGGGATGAGATAGGCTGAAAATAATCACACTCCTGTGTAAGTCAGGACCTACTCAATCAACATCGTGAGTTTGGAAGGAATCTGAGATGGTCAAAAATGTAGTCTAAAAAAACACAAAGGGGTACCCCTTAGTGTTTTTTTTGGTGAAAAATGTGACCTCCTCAGATCTTCTTCAAACCCACACAGTGTGTCAGGGAGGTCCCGACGAAAACAGTGGTGTAGTACTTTTTGCTCTACACCATCCCAAAGCTGAGATGTAGGGACATATTTTGCTGCATAAGATGTATAACTGTAAATTTCATGATGGGATTCCTACTTCCAGTTAAGCTAGGTAAACACATTAGTAGAAGGGTGCCATCAGAAAAGCCTAGTCAGTCCATTATATCCTACATTGCATCTGTATTTTGCTTTATTGGCTGTATAACAAGCTCATAAATTTAAATCCAATATATTCAATACCAATAAACCTATTGAGAGAAAATCCCAGTTACGTTAGTCCTCATATCTCAGCTTTGGGATGAGATAGGCTGAAAATAATCACACTCCTGTGTAAGTCAGGACCTGCTCAATCAACATCGTGAGTTTGGAAGGAATCTGAGATGGTCAAAAATGTAGTCTAAAAAAACACAAAGGGGTACCCCTTAGTGTTTTTTTGGGTGAAAAATGTGACCTCCTCAGATCTTCTTCAAACCCACACAGTGTGTCAGGGAGGTCCCGACGAAGACAGTGGTGTCTTAATTTTTGCTCTACCACATCCCAAAGCTGACATGTACGGACATGTTGTGCTGCATAAGATGTATAACTGTAAATTTCATGATGGGATTCCTACTTCCAGTGAAGCTAGGTAAACACATGAGTAGAAGGGTGCCATCAGAAAAGCCTAGTAAGTCCATTATATCCTACATTGCATCTGTATTTTGCTTTATTGGCTGTATAACAAGCTCATAAATTTAATTCCAATATATTCAATACCAATAAACCTATTGAGAGAAAATCCCAGTTACGTTAGTCCTCATATCTCAGCTTTGGGATGAGATAGGCTGCAAATAATCACACCCCTGTGTAAGTCAGGACCTGCTCAATCAACAACGTGAGTTTGGAAGGAATCTGAGATGGTCAAAAATGTAGTCTAAAAAACACAAAGGGGTACCCCCTTAGTGTTTTTTTGGGTGAAAAATGTGACCTCCTAAGATCTTTTTCAAACCCACACAGTGTGTCAGGGAGGTCCCGACGAAGACAGTGGTGTGGTAATTTTTGCTCTACCACATCCCAAAGCTGAGATGTATGGACATGTTGTGCTGCATAAGATGTATAACTGTAAATTTCATGATGGGATTCCTACTTCCAGTGAAGCTAGGTAAACACATGAGTAGAAGGGTGCCATCAGAAAAGCCTAGTCAGTGCATTATATCCTACATTGCATCTGTATTTTTCTTTATTGGCTGTATAACAAGCTCATAAACTTAATTCCAATATATTCAATACCAATAAACCTATTGAGAGAAAATCCCAGTTACGTTAGTCCTCATATCTCAGCTTTGGGATGAGATAGGCTGCAAATAATCACACCCCTGTGTAAGTCAGGACCTGCTCAATCAACAACGTGAGTTTGGAAGGAATCTGAGATGGTCAAAAATGTAGTCTAAAAAAACACAAAGGGGTACCCCTTAGTGTTTTTTTGGGTGAAAAATGTGACCTCCTCAGATCTTCTTCAAACCCACACAGTGTGTCAGGGAGGTCCCGACGAAGACAGTGGTGTGGTAATTTTTGCTCTACCACTTCCCAAAGCTGAGATGTACGGAAATGTTGTGCTGCATAAGATGTATAACTGTAAATTTCATGATGGGATTCCTACTTCCAGTGAAGCTAGGTAAACACATTAGTAGAAGGGTGCCAGCAGAAAAGCCTAGTCAGTCCATTATATCCTACATTGCATCTGTATTTTGCTTTATTGGCTGTATAACAAGCTCATAAATTTAATTCCAATATATTCAATACCAATAAACCTATTGAGAGAAAATCCCAGTTACGTTAGTCCTCATATCTCAGCTTTGGGATGAGATAGGCTGAAAATAATCACACCCCTGTGTAAGTCAGGACCTGCTCAATCAACATCGTGAGTTTGGAAGGAATCTGAGATGGTCAAAAATGTAGTCTAAAAAAACACAAAGGGGTACCCCTTAGAGTTTTTTTGGGTGAAAAATGTGACCTCCTCAGATCTTCTTTAAACCCACACAGTGTGTCAGGGAGGTCCCGACGAAGACAGTGGTGTGGTAATTTTTGCTCTACCACATCCCAAAACTGAGATGTATGGACATGTTGTGCTGCATAAGATGTATAACTGTAAATTTCATGATGGGATTCCTACTTCCAGTGAAGCTAGGTAAACACATGAGTAGAAGGGTGCCATCAGAAAAGCCTAGTCAGTGCATTATATCCTACATTGCATCTGTATTTTGCTTTATTGGCTGTATAACAAGCTCATAAATTTAATTCCAATATATTCAATACCAATAAACCTATTGAGAGAAAATCCCAGTTACGTTAGTCCTCATATCTCAGCTTTGGGATGAGATAGGCTGAAAATAATCACACCCCTGTGTAAGTCAGGACCTGCTCAATCAACATCGTGAGTTTGGAAGGAATCTGAGATGGTCAAAAATGTAATCTAAAAAAACACAAAGGGGTACCCCTTAGTGTTTTTTTGGGTGAAAAATGTGACCTCCTCAGATCTTCTTCAAACCCACACAGTGTGTCAGGGAGGTCCCGACGAAAACAGTGGTGTAGTACTTTTTGCTCTACACCATCCCAAAGCTGAGATGTAGGGACATACTTTGCTGCATAAGATGTATAACTGTAAATTTCATGATGGGATTCCTACTTCCAGTTAAGCTAGGTAAACACATTAGTAGAAGGGTGCCATCAGAAAAGCCTAGTCAGTCCATTATATCCTACATTGCATCTGTATTTTGCTTTATTGGCTGTATAACAAGCTCATAAATTTAAATCCAATATATTCAATACCAATAAACCTATTGAGAGAAAATCCCAGTTACGTTAGTCCTCATATCTCAGCTTTGGGATGAGATAGGCTGAAAATAATCACACTCCTGTGTAAGTCAGGACCTGCTCAATCAACATCGTGAGTTTGGAAGGAATCTGAGATGGTCAAAAATGTAGTCTAAAAAAACACAAAGGGGTACCCCTTAGTGTTTTTTTGGGTGAAAAATGTGACCTCCTCAGATCTTCTTCAAACCCACACAGTGTGTCAGGGAGGTCCCGACGAAGACAGTGGTGTCTTAATTTTTGCTCTACCACATCCCAAAGCTGACATGTACGGACATGTTGTGCTGCATAAGATGTATAACTGTAAATTTCATGATGGGATTCCTACTTCCAGTGAAGCTAGGTAAACACATGAGTAGAAGGGTGCCATCAGAAAAGCCTAGTAAGTCCATTATATCCTACATTGCATCTGTATTTTGCTTTATTGGCTGTATAACAAGCTCATAAATTTAATTCCAATATATTCAATACCAATAAACCTATTGAGAGAAAATCCCAGTTACGTTAGTCCTCATATCTCAGCTTTGGGATGAGATAGGCTGCAAATAATCACACCCCTGTGTAAGTCAGGACCTGCTCAATCAACAACGTGAGTTTGGAAGGAATCTGAGATGGTCAAAAATGTAGTCTAAAAAAACACAAAGGGGTACCCCTTAGTGTTTTTTTGGGTGAAAAATGTGACCTCCTCAGATCTTCTTCAAACCCACACAGTGTGTCAGGGAGGTCCCGACGAAGACAGTGGTGTGGTAATTTTTGCTCTACCACTTCCCAAAGCTGAGATGTACGGAAATGTTGTGCTGCATAAGATGTATAACTGTAAATTTCATGATGGGATTCCTACTTCCAGTGAAGCTAGGTAAACACATTAGTAGAAGGGTGCCAGCAGAAAAGCCTAGTCAGTCCATTATATCCTACATTGCATCTGTATTTTGCTTTATTGGCTGTATAACAAGCTCATAAATTTAATTCCAATATATTCAATACCAATAAACCTATTGAGAGAAAATCCCAGTTACGTTAGTCCTCATATCTCAGCTTTGGGATGAGATAGGCTGAAAATAATCACACCCCTGTGTAAGTCAGGACCTGCTCAATCAACATCGTGAGTTTGGAAGGAATCTGAGATGGTCAAAAATGTAGTCTAAAAAAACACAAAGGGGTACCCCTTAGAGTTTTTTTGGGTGAAAAATGTGACCTCCTCAGATCTTCTTTAAACCCACACAGTGTGTCAGGGAGGTCCCGACGAAGACAGTGGTGTGGTAATTTTTGCTCTACCACATCCCAAAACTGAGATGTATGGACATGTTGTGCTGCATAAGATGTATAACTGTAAATTTCATGATGGGATTCCTACTTCCAGTGAAGCTAGGTAAACACATGAGTAGAAGGGTGCCATCAGAAAAGCCTAGTCAGTGCATTATATCCTACATTGCATCTGTATTTTGCTTTATTGGCTGTATAACAAGCTCATAAATTTAATTCCAATATATTCAATACCAATAAACCTATTGAGAGAAAATCCCAGTTACGTTAGTCCTCATATCTCAGCTTTGGGATGAGATAGGCTGAAAATAATCACACCCCTGTGTAAGTCAGGACCTGCTCAATCAACATCGTGAGTTTGGAAGGAATCTGAGATGGTCAAAAATGTAATCTAAAAAAACACAAAGGGGTACCCCTTAGTGTTTTTTTGGGTGAAAAATGTGACCTCCTCAGATCTTCTTCAAACCCACACAGTGTGTCAGGGAGGTCCCGACGAAAACAGTGGTGTAGTACTTTTTGCTCTACACCATCCCAAAGCTGAGATGTAGGGACATACTTTGCTGCATAAGATGTATAACTGTAAATTTCATGATGGGATTCCTACTTCCAGTTAAGCTAGGTAAACACATTAGTAGAAGGGTGCCATCAGAAAAGCCTAGTCAGTCCATTATATCCTACATTGCATCTGTATTTTGCTTTATTGGCTGTATAACAAGCTCATAAATTTAAATCCAATATATTCAATACCAATAAACCTATTGAGAGAAAATCCCAGTTACGTTAGTCCTCATATCTCAGCTTTGGGATGAGATAGGCTGAAAATAATCACACTCCTGTGTAAGTCAGGACCTGCTCAATCAACATCGTGAGTTTGGAAGGAATCTGAGATGGTCAAAAATGTAGTCTAAAAAAACACAAAGGGGTACCCCTTAGTGTTTTTTTGGGTGAAAAATGTGACCTCCTCAGATCTTCTTCAAACCCACACAGTGTGTCAGGGAGGTCCCGACGAAGACAGTGGTGTCTTAATTTTTGCTCTACCACATCCCAAAGCTGACATGTACGGACATGTTGTGCTGCATAAGATGTATAACTGTAAATTTCATGATGGGATTCCTACTTCCAGTGAAGCTAGGTAAACACATGAGTAGAAGGGTGCCATCAGAAAAGCCTAGTAAGTCCATTATATCCTACATTGCATCTGTATTTTGCTTTATTGGCTGTATAACAAGCTCATAAATTTAATTCCAATATATTCAATACCAATAAACCTATTGAGAGAAAATCCCAGTTACGTTAGTCCTCATATCTCAGCTTTGGGATGAGATAGGCTGCAAATAATCACACCCCTGTGTAAGTCAGGACCTGCTCAATCAACAACGTGAGTTTGGAAGGAATCTGAGATGGTCAAAAATGTAGTCTAAAAAACACAAAGGGGTACCCCCTTAGTGTTTTTTTGGGTGAAAAATGTGACCTCCTAAGATCTTTTTCAAACCCACACAGTGTGTCAGGGAGGTCCCGACGAAGACAGTGGTGTGGTAATTTTTGCTCTACCACATCCCAAAGCTGAGATGTATGGACATGTTGTGCTGCATAAGATGTATAACTGTAAATTTCATGATGGGATTCCTACTTCCAGTGAAGCTAGGTAAACACATGAGTAGAAGGGTGCCATCAGAAAAGCCTAGTCAGTGCATTATATCCTACATTGCATCTGTATTTTTCTTTATTGGCTGTATAACAAGCTCATAAACTTAATTCCAATATATTCAATACCAATAAACCTATTGAGAGAAAATCCCAGTTACGTTAGTCCTCATATCTCAGCTTTGGGATGAGATAGGCTGCAAATAATCACACCCCTGTGTAAGTCAGGACCTGCTCAATCAACAACGTGAGTTTGGAAGGAATCTGAGATGGTCAAAAATGTAGTCTAAAAAAACACAAAGGGGTACCCCTTAGTGTTTTTTTGGGTGAAAAATGTGACCTCCTCAGATCTTCTTCAAACCCACACAGTGTGTCAGGGAGGTCCCGACGAAGACAGTGGTGTGGTAATTTTTGCTCTACCACTTCCCAAAGCTGAGATGTACGGAAATGTTGTGCTGCATAAGATGTATAACTGTAAATTTCATGATGGGATTCCTACTTCCAGTGAAGCTAGGTAAACACATTAGTAGAAGGGTGCCAGCAGAAAAGCCTAGTCAGTCCATTATATCCTACATTGCATCTGTATTTTGCTTTATTGGCTGTATAACAAGCTCATAAATTTAATTCCAATATATTCAATACCAATAAACCTATTGAGAGAAAATCCCAGTTACGTTAGTCCTCATATCTCAGCTTTGGGATGAGATAGGCTGAAAATAATCACACCCCTGTGTAAGTCAGGACCTGCTCAATCAACATCGTGAGTTTGGAAGGAATCTGAGATGGTCAAAAATGTAGTCTAAAAAAACACAAAGGGGTACCCCTTAGAGTTTTTTTGGGTGAAAAATGTGACCTCCTCAGATCTTCTTTAAACCCACACAGTGTGTCAGGGAGGTCCCGACGAAGACAGTGGTGTGGTAATTTTTGCTCTACCACATCCCAAAACTGAGATGTATGGACATGTTGTGCTGCATAAGATGTATAACTGTAAATTTCATGATGGGATTCCTACTTCCAGTGAAGCTAGGTAAACACATGAGTAGAAGGGTGCCATCAGAAAAGCCTAGTCAGTGCATTATATCCTACATTGCATCTGTATTTTGCTTTATTGGCTGTATAACAAGCTCATAAATTTAATTCCAATATATTCAATACCAATAAACCTATTGAGAGAAAATCCCAGTTACGTTAGTCCTCATATCTCAGCTTTGGGATGAGATAGGCTGAAAATAATCACACCCCTGTGTAAGTCAGGACCTGCTCAATCAACATCGTGAGTTTGGAAGGAATCTGAGATGGTCAAAAATGTAATCTAAAAAAACACAAAGGGGTACCCCTTAGTGTTTTTTTGGGTGAAAAATGTGACCTCCTCAGATCTTCTTCAAACCCACACAGTGTGTCAGGGAGGTCCCGACGAAAACAGTGGTGTAGTACTTTTTGCTCTACACCATCCCAAAGCTGAGATGTAGGGACATACTTTGCTGCATAAGATGTATAACTGTAAATTTCATGATGGGATTCCTACTTCCAGTTAAGCTAGGTAAACACATTAGTAGAAGGGTGCCATCAGAAAAGCCTAGTCAGTCCATTATATCCTACATTGCATCTGTATTTTGCTTTATTGGCTGTATAACAAGCTCATAAATTTAAATCCAATATATTCAATACCAATAAACCTATTGAGAGAAAATCCCAGTTACGTTAGTCCTCATATCTCAGCTTTGGGATGAGATAGGCTGAAAATAATCACACTCCTGTGTAAGTCAGGACCTGCTCAATCAACATCGTGAGTTTGGAAGGAATCTGAGATGGTCAAAAATGTAGTCTAAAAAAACACAAAGGGGTACCCCTTAGTGTTTTTTTGGGTGAAAAATGTGACCTCCTCAGATCTTCTTCAAACCCACACAGTGTGTCAGGGAGGTCCCGACGAAGACAGTGGTGTCTTAATTTTTGCTCTACCACATCCCAAAGCTGACATGTACGGACATGTTGTGCTGCATAAGATGTATAACTGTAAATTTCATGATGGGATTCCTACTTCCAGTGAAGCTAGGTAAACACATGAGTAGAAGGGTGCCATCAGAAAAGCCTAGTAAGTCCATTATATCCTACATTGCATCTGTATTTTGCTTTATTGGCTGTATAACAAGCTCATAAATTTAATTCCAATATATTCAATACCAGTAAACCTATTGAGAGAAAATCCCAGTTACGTTAGTCCTCATATCTCAGCTTTGGGATGAGATAGGCTGCAAATAATCACACCCCTGTGTAAGTCAGGACCTGCTCAATCAACAACGTGAGTTTGGAAGGAATCTGAGATGGTCAAAAATGTAGTCTAAAAAACACAAAGGGGTACCCCCTTAGTGTTTTTTTGGGTGAAAAATGTGACCTCCTAAGATCTTTTTCAAACCCACACAGTGTGTCAGGGAGGTCCCGACGAAGACAGTGGTGTGGTAATTTTTGCTCTACCACATCCCAAAGCTGAGATGTATGGACATGTTGTGCTGCATAAGATGTATAACTGTAAATTTCATGATGGGATTCCTACTTCCAGTGAAGCTAGGTAAACACATGAGTAGAAGGGTGCCATCAGAAAAGCCTAGTCAGTCCATTATGTCCTACATTGCATCTGTATTTTGCTTTATTGGCTGTATAACAAGCTCATAAATTTATATCCAATATATTCAATACCAATAAACCTATTGAGAGAAAATCCCAGCTACGTTAGTCCTCATATCTCAGCTTTGGGATGAGATAGGCTGAAAATAATCACACCCCTGTGTAAGTCAGGACCTGCTCAATCAACATCGTGAGTTTGGAAGGAATCTGAGATGGTCAAAAATGTAGTCTAAAAAAACACAAAGGGGTACCCCTTAGAGTTTTTTTGGGTGAAAAATGTGACCTCCTCAGATCTTCTTCAAACCCACACAGTGTGTCAGGGAGGTCCAGACGAAGACAGTGGTGTGGTAATTTTTGCTCTACCACATCCCAAAACTGAGATGTATGGACATGTTGTGCTGCATAAGATGTATAACTGTAAATTTCATGATGGGATTCCTACTTCCAGTGAAGCTAGGTAAACCCATGAATAGAAGGGTGCCATCAGAAAAGCCTAGTCAGTCCATTATATCCTACATTGCATCTGTATTTTGCTTTATTGGATGTATAACAAGCTCATAAATTTAACTCCAATATATTCAATACCAATAAACCTATTGAGAGAAAATCCCAGTTACGTTAGTCCTCATATCTCAGCTTTGGGATGAGATAGGCTGAAAATAATCACACTCCTGTGTAAGTCAGGACCTGCTCAATCAACATCGTGAGTTTGGAAGGAATCTGAGATGGTCAAAAATGTAGTCTAAAAAAACACAAAGGGGTACCCCTTAGTGTTTTTTGGGGTGAAAAATGTGACCTCCTCAGATCTTCTTCAAACCCACACAGTGTGTCAGGGAGGTCCCGACGAAGACAGTGGTGTGGTAATTTTTGCTCTACCACATCCCAAAGCTGAGATGTACGGAAATGTTGTGCTGCATAAGATGTATAACTGTAAATTTCATGATGGGATTCCTACTTCCAGTGAAGCTAGGTAAACACATGAGTAGAAGGGTGCCATCAGAAAAGCCTAGTCAGTCCATTATATCCTACATTGCATCTGTATTTTGCTTTATTGGCTGTATAACAAGCTCATAAATTTAATTCCAATATATTCAATACCAATAAACCTATTGAGAGAAAATCCCAGTTACGTTAGTCCTCATATCTCAGCTTTGGAATGAGATAGGCTGAAAATAATCACACCCCTGTGTAAGTCAGGACCTGCTCAATCAACATCGTGAGTTTGGAAGGAATCTGAGATGGTCAAAAATGTAGTCTAAAAAAACACAAAGGGGTACCCCTTAGAGTTTTTTTGGGTGAAAAATGTGACCTCCTCAGATCTTCTTCAAACCCACACAGTGTGTCAGGGAGGTCCCGACGAAGACAGTGGTGTGGTAATTTTTGCTCTACCACATCCCAAAACTGAGATGTATGGACATGTTTTGCTGCATAAGATGTATAACTCTAAATTTCATGATGGGATTCCTACTTCCAGTGAAGCTAGGTAAACACATGAGTAGAAGGGTGCCATCAGAAAAGCCTAGTCAGTGCATTATATCCTACATTGCATCTGTATTTTGCTTTATTGGCTGTATAACAAGCTCATAAATTTAATTCCAATATATTCAATACCAATAAACCTATTGAGAGAAAATCCCAGTTACGTTAGTCCTCATATCTCAGCTTTGGGATGAGATAGGCTGCAAATAGTCACACCCCTGTGTAAGTCAGGACCTGCTCAATAAACATCGTGAGTTTGGAAGGAATCTGAGATGGTCAAAAATGTAGTCTAAAAAAACACAAAGGGGTACCCCTTAGTGTTTTTTTGGGTGAAAAATGTGACCTCCTCAGATCTTCTTCAAACCCACACAGTGTGTCAGGGAGGTCCCGACGAAGACAGTGGTGTTGTAATTTTTGCTCTACCACATCCCAAAGCTGAGATGTACGGAAATGTTGTGCTGCATAAGATGTATAACTGTAAATTTCATGATGGGATTCCTACTTCCAGTGAAGCTAGGTAAACACATGAGTAGAAGGGTGCCATCAGAAAAGCCTAGTCAGTCCATTATATCCTACATTGCATCTGTATTTTGCTTTATTGGCTGTATAACAAGCTCATAAATTTAATTCCAATATATTCAATACCAATAAACCTATTGAGAGAAAATCCCAGTTATGTTAGTCCTCATATCTCAGCTTTGGGATGAGATAGGCTGAAAATAATCACACTCCTGTGTAAGTCAGGACCTGCTCAATCAACATCATGAGTTTGGAAAGAATCTGAGATGGTCAAAAATGTAGTCTAAAAAAACACAAAGGGGTACCCCTTAGTGTTTTTTTGGGTGAAAAATGTGACCTCCTCAGATCTTCTTCAAACCCACACAGTGTGTCAGGGAGGTCCCGACGAAAACAGTGGTGTGGCAATTTTTGCTCTACAACATCCCAAAACTGAGATGTATGGACATGTTTTGCTGCATAAGATGTATAACTCTAAATTTCATGATGGGATTCCTACTTCCAGTGAAGCTAGGTAAACACATTAGTAGAAGGGTGCCATCAGAAAAGCCTAGTCAGTCCATTATATCCTACATTGCATCTGTATTTTGCTTTATTGGCTGTATAACAAGCTCATAAATTTAATTCCAATATATTCAATACCAATAAACCTATTGAGAGAAAATCCCAGTTACGTTAGTCCTCATATCTCAGCTTTGGGATGAGATAGGCTGCAAATAGTCACACCCCTGTGTAAGTCAGGACCTGCTCAATAAACATCGTGAGTTTGGAAGGAATCTGAGATGGTCAAAAATGTAGTCTAAAAAAACACAAAGGGGTACCCCTTAGTGTTTTTTTGGGTGAAAAATGTGACCTCCTCAGATCTTCTTCAAACCCACACAGTGTGTCAGGGAGGTCCCGACGAAGACAGTGGTGTTGTAATTTTTGCTCTACCACATCCCAAAGCTGAGATGTACGGAAATGTTGTGCTGCATAAGATGTATAACTGTAAATTTCATGATGGGATTCCTACTTCCAGTGAAGCTAGGTAAACACATGAGTAGAAGGGTGCCATCAGAAAAGCCTAGTCAGTCCATTATATCCTCCATTGCATCTGTATTTTGCTTTATTGGCTGTATAACAAGCTCATAAATTTAATTCCAATATATTCAATACCAATAAACCTATTGAGAGAAAATCCCAGTTACGTTAGTCCTCATATCTCAGCTTTGGGATGAGATAGGCTGAAAATAATCACACTCCTGTGTAAGTCAGGACCTGCTCAATCAACATCATGAGTTTGGAAAGAATCTGAGATGGTCAAAAATGTAGTCTAAAAAAACACAAAGGGGTAGTGTTTTTTTGGGTGAAAAATGTAACCTCCTCAGATCTTCTTCAAACCCACACAGTGTGTCAGGGAGGTCCCGACGAAGACAGTGGTGTGGTAATTTTTGCTCTGCCACATCCCAAAACTGAGATGTATGGACATGTTGTGCTGCATAAGATGTATAACTGTAAATTTCATGATGGGATTCCTACTTCCAGTGAAGCTAGGTAAACACATGAGTAGAAGGGTGCCATCAGAAAAGCCTAGTCAGTGCATTATATCCTACATTGCATCTGTATTTTGCTTTATTGGCTGTATAACAAGCTCATAAATTTAATTCCAATATATTCAATACCAATAAACCTATTGAGAGAAAATCCCAGTTACGTTAGTCCTCATATCTCAGCTTTGGGATGAGATAGGCTGAAAATAATCACACTCCTGTGTAAGTCAGCACCTGCTCAATCAACATCGTGAGTTTGGAAGGAATCTGAGATGGTCAAAAATGTAGTCTAAAAAAACACAAAGGGGTACCCCTTAGTGTTTTTTTGGGTGAAAAATGTGACCTCCTCAGATCTTCTTCAAACCCACACAGTGTGTCAGGGAGGTCCCGACGAAAACAGTGGTGTGGTAATTTTTGCTCTACAACATCCCAAAACTGAGATGTATGGACATGTTTTGCTGCATAAGATGTATAACTCTAAATATCATGATGGGATTCCTACTTCCAGTGAAGCTAGGTAAACACATGAGTAGAAGGGTGCCATCAGAAAAGCCTAGTCAGTCCATTATATCCTACATTGCATCTGTATTTTGCTTTATTGGCTGTATAACAAGCTCATAAATTTAATTCCAATATATTCAATACCAATAAACCTATTGAGAGAAAATCCCAGTTACGTTAGTCCTCATATCTCAGCTTTGGGATGAGATAGGCTGAAAATAATCACACTCCTGTGTAAGTCAGGACCTGCTCAATCAACATCATGAGTTTGGAAAGAATCTGAGATGGTCAAAAATGTAGTCTAAAAAAACACAAAGGGGTACCCCTTAGTGTTTTTTTGGGTGAAAAATGTAACCTCCTCAGATCTTCTTCAAACCCACACAGTGTGTCAGGGAGGTCCCGACGAAGACAGTGGTGTGGTAATTTTTGCTCTGCCACATCCCAAAACTGAGATGTATGGACATGTTGTGCTGCATAAGATGTATAACTGTAAATTTCATGATGGGATTCCTACTTCCAGTGAAGCTAGGTAAACACATGAGTAGAAGGGTGCCATCAGAAAAGCCTAGTCAGTGCATTATATCCTACATTGCATCTGTATTTTGCTTTATTGGCTGTATAACAAGCTCATAAATTTAATTCCAATATATTCAATACCAATAAACCTATTGAGAGAAAATCCCAGTTACGTTAGTCCTCATATCTCAGCTTTGGGATGAGATAGGCTGAAAATAATCACACTCCTGTGTAAGTCAGGACCTGCTCAATCAACATCATGAGTTTGGAAAGAATCTGAGATGGTCAAAAATGTAGTCTAAAAAAACACAAAGGGGTACCCCTTAGTGTTTTTTTGGGTGAAAAATGTAACCTCCTCAGATCTTCTTCAAACCCACACAGTGTGTCAGGGAGGTCCCGACGAAGACAGTGGTGTGGTAATTTTTGCTCTGCCACATCCCAAAACTGAGATGTATGGACATGTTGTGCTGCATAAGATGTATAACTGTAAATTTCATGATGGGATTCCTACTTCCAGTGAAGCTAGGTAAACACATGAGTAGAAGGGTGCCATCAGAAAAGCCTAGTCAGTGCATTATATCCTACATTGCATCTGTATTTTGCTTTATTGGCTGTATAACAAGCTCATAAATTTAATTCCAATATATTCAATACCAATAAACCTATTGAGAGAAAATCCCAGTTACGTTAGTCCTCATATCTCAGCTTTGGGATGAGATAGGCTGAAAATAATCACACTCCTGTGTAAGTCAGCACCTGCTCAATCAACATCGTGAGTTTGGAAGGAATCTGAGATGGTCAAAAATGTAGTCTAAAAAAACACAAAGGGGTACCCCTTAGTGTTTTTTTGGGTGAAAAATGTGACCTCCTCAGATCTTCTTCAAACCCACACAGTGTGTCAGGGAGGTCCCGACGAAAACAGTGGTGTGGTAATTTTTGCTCTACAACATCCCAAAACTGAGATGTATGGACATGTTTTGCTGCATAAGATGTATAACTCTAAATATCATGATGGGATTCCTACTTCCAGTGAAGCTAGGTAAACACATTAGTAGAAGGGTGCCATCAGAAAAGCCTAGTCAGTCCATTATATCCTACATTGCATCTGTATTTTGCTTTATTGGCTGTATAACAAGCTCATAAATTTAATTCCAATATATTCAATACCAATAAACCTATTGAGAGAAAATCCCAGTTACGTTAGTCCTCATATCTCAGCTTTGGGATGAGATAGGCTGCAAATAGTCACACCCCTGTGTAAGTCAGGACCTGCTCAATAAACATCGTGAGTTTGGAAGGAATCTGAGATGGTCAAAAATGTAGTCTAAAAAAACACAAAGGGGTACCCCTTAGTGTTTTTTTGGGTGAAAAATGTGACCTCCTCAGATCTTCTTCAAACCCACACAGTGTGTCAGGGAGGTCCCGACGAAGACAGTGGTGTGGTAATTTTTGCTCTACCACATCCCAAAGCTGAGATGTACGGAAATGTTGTGCTGCATAAGATGTATAACTGTAAATTTCATGATGGGATTCCTACTTCCAGTGAAGCTAGGTAAACACATGAGTAGAAGGGTGCCATCAGAAAAGCCTAGTCAGTCCATTATATCCTCCATTGCATCTGTATTTTGCTTTATTGGCTGTATAACAAGCTCATAAATTTAATTCCAATATATTCAATACCAATAAACCTATTGAGAGAAAATCCCAGTTACGTTAGTCCTCATATCTCAGCTTTGGGATGAGATAGGCTGAAAATAATCACACTCCTGTGTAAGTCAGGACCTGCTCAATCAACATCATGAGTTTGGAAAGAATCTGAGATGGTCAAAAATGTAGTCTAAAAAAACACAAAGGGGTACCCCTTAGTGTTTTTTTGGGTGAAAAATGTAACCTCCTCAGATCTTCTTCAAACCCACACAGTGTGTCAGGGAGGTCCAGACGAAGACAGTGGTGTGGTAATTTTTGCTCTGCCACATCCCAAAACTGAGATGTATGGACATGTTGTGCTGCATAAGATGTATAACTGTAAATTTCATGATGGGATTCCTACTTCCAGTGAAGCTAGGTAAACACATGAGTAGAAGGGTGCCATCAGAAAAGCCTAGTCAGTGCATTATATCCTACATTGCATCTGTATTTTGCTTTATTGGCTGTATAACAAGCTCATAAATTTAATTCCAATATATTCAATACCAATAAACCTATTGAGAGAAAATCCCAGTTACGTTAGTCCTCATATCTCAGCTTTGGGATGAGATAGGCTGAAAATAATCACACTCCTGTGTAAGTCAGCACCTGCTCAATCAACATCGTGAGTTTGGAAGGAATCTGAGATGGTCAAAAATGTAGTCTAAAAAAACACAAAGGGGTACCCCTTAGTGTTTTTTTGGGTGAAAAATGTGACCTCCTCAGATCTTCTTCAAACCCACACAGTGTGTCAGGGAGGTCCCGACGAAAACAGTGGTGTGGTAATTTTTGCTCTACAACATCCCAAAACTGAGATGTATGGACATGTTTTGCTGCATAAGATGTATAACTCTAAATATCATGATGGGATTCCTACTTCCAGTGAAGCTAGGTAAACACATTAGTAGAAGGGTGCCATCAGAAAAGCCTAGTCAGTCCATTATATCCTAAATTGCATCTGTATTTTGCTTTATTGGCTGTATAACAAGCTCATAAATTTAATTCCAATATATTCAATACCAATAAACCTATTGAGAGAAAATCCCAGTTACGTTAGTCCTCATATCTCAGCTTTGGGATGAGATAGGCTGCAAATAATCACACCCCTGTGTAAGTCAGGACCTGCTCAATCAACATCGTGAGTTTGGAAGGAATCTGAGATGGTCAAAAATGTAGTCTAAAAAAACACAAAGGGGTACCCCTTAGTGTTTTTTTGGGTGAAAAATGTGACCTCCTCAGATCTTCTTCAAACCCACACAGTGTGTCAGGGAGGTCCCGACGAAGACAGTGGTGTGGTAATTTTTGCTCTACCACATCCCAAAACTGAGATGTATGGACATGTTGTGCTGCATAAGATGTATAACTGTAAATTTCATGATGGGATTCCTACTTCCAGTGAAGCTAGGTAAACACATGAGTAGAAGGGTGCCATCAGAAAAGCCTAGTCAGTGCATTATATCCTACATTGCATCTGTATTTTGCTTTATTGGCTGTATAACAAGCTCATGAATTTAATTCCAATATATTCAATACCAATAAACCTATTGAGAGAAAATCCCAGTTACGTTAGTCCTCATATCTCAGCTTTGGGATGAGATAGGCTGCAAATAGTCACACCCCTGTGTAAGTCAGGACCTGCTCAATCAACATCGTGAGTTTGGAAGGAATCTGAGATGGTCAAAAATGTAGTCTAAAAAAACACAAAGGGGTACCCCTTAGTGTTTTTTTGGGTGAAAAATGTGACCTCCTCAGATCTTCTTCAAACCCACACAGTGTGTCAGGGAGGTCCTGACGAAGACAGTGGTGTGGTAATTTTTGCTCTACCACATCCCAAAACTGAGATGTATGGACATGTTGTGCTGCATAAGATGTATAACTGTAAATTTCATGATGGGATTCCTACTTCCAGTGAAGCTAGGTAAACACATGAGTAGAAGGGTGCCATCAGAAAAGCCTAGTCAGTGCATTATATCCTACATTGCATCTGTATTTTGCTTTATTGGCTGTATAACAAGCTCATAAATTTAATTCCAATATATTCAATACCAATAAACCTATTGAGAGAAAATCCCAGTTACGTTAGTCCTCATATCTCAGCTTTGGGATGAGATAGGCTGAAAATAATCACACTCCTGTGTAAGTCAGCACCTGCTCAATCAACATCGTGAGTTTGGAAGGAATCTGAGATGGTCAAAAATGTAGTCTAAAAAAACACAAAGGGGTACCCCTTAGTGTTTTTTTTTGTGAAAAATGTGACCTCCTCAGATCTTCTTCAAACCCACACAGTGTGTCAGGGAGGTCCCGACGAAAACAGTGGTGTGGTAATTTTTGCTCTACAACATCCCAAAACTGAGATGTATGGACATGTTTTGCTGCATAAGATGTATAACTCTAAATTTCATGATGGGATTCCTACTTCCAGTGAAGCTAGGTAAACACATTAGTAGAAGGGTGCCATCAGAAAAGCCTAGTCAGTCCATTATATCCTACATTGCATCTGTATTTTGCTTTATTGGCTGTATAACAAGCTCATAAATTTAATTCCAATATATTCAATACCAATAAACCTATTGAGAGAAAATCCCAGTTACGTTAGTCCTCATATCTCAGCTTTGGGATGAGATAGGCTGAAAATAATCACACCCCTGTGTAAGTCAGGACCTGCTCAATCAACATCGTGAGTTTGGAAGGAATCTGAGATGGTCAAAAATGTAGTCTAAAAAAACACAAAGGGGTACCCCTTAGTGTTTTTTTGGGTGAAAAATGTGACCTCCTCAGATCTTCTTCAAACCCACACAGTGTGTCAGGGAGGTCCCGACGAAGACAGTGGTGTGGTAATTTTTGCTCTACCACATCCCAAAACTGAGATGTATGGACATGTTGTGCTGCATAAGATGTATAACTGTAAATTTCATGATGGGATTCCTACTTCCAGTGAAGCTAGGTAAACACATGAGTAGAAGGGTGCCATCAGAAAAGCCTAGTCAGTGCATTATATCCTACATTGCATCTGTATTTTGCTTTATTGGCTGTATAACAAGCTCATAAATTTAATTCCAATATATTCAATACCAATAAACCTATTGAGAGAAAATCCCAGTTACGTTAGTCCTCATATCTCAGCTTTGGGATGAGATAGGCTGCAAATAGTCACACCCCTGTGTAAGTCAGGACCTGCTCAATCAACATCGTGAGTTTGGAAGGAATCTGAGATGGTCAAAAATGTAGTCTAAAAAAACACAAAGGGGTACCCCTTAGTGTTTTTTTGGGTGAAAAATGTGACCTCCTCAGATCTTCTTCAAACCCACACAGTGTGTCAGGGAGGTCCCGACGAAGACAGTGGTGTGGTAATTTTTGCTCTACCACTTCCCAAAGCTGAGATGTACGGAAATGTTGTGCTGCATAAGATGTATAACTGTAAATTTCATGATGGGATTCCTACTTCCAGTGAAGCTAGGTAAACACATGAGTAGAAGGGTGCCATCAGAAAAGCCTAGTCAGTCCATTATATCCTACATTGCATCTGTATTTTGCTTTATTGGCTGTATAACAAGCTCATAAATTTAATTCCAATATATTCAATACCAATAAACCTATTGAGAGAAAATTCCAGTTACGTTAGTCCTCATATCTCAGCTTTGGGATGAGATAGGCTGCAAATAATCACACCCCTGTGTAAGTCAGGACCTGCTCAATCAACATCGTGAGTTTGGAAGGAATCTGAGATGGTCAAAAATGTAGTCTAAAAAAACACAAAGGGGTACCCCTTAGTGTTTTTTTGGGTGAAAAATGTGACCTCCTCAGATCTTCTTCAAACCCACACAGTGTGTCAGGGAGGTCCTGACGAAGACAGTGGTGTGGTAATTTTTGCTCTACCACATCCCAAAACTGAGATGTATGGACATGTTGTGCTGCATAAGATGTATAACTGTAAATTTCATGATGGGATTCCTACTTCCAGTGAAGCTAGGTAAACACATGAGTAGAAGGGTGCCATCAGAAAAGCCTAGTCAGTGCATTATATCCTACATTGCATCTGTATTTTGCTTTATTGGCTGTATAACAAGCTCATAAATTTAATTCCAATATATTCAATACCAATAAACCTATTGAGAGAAAATCCCAGTTACGTTAGTCCTCATATCTCAGCTTTGGGATGAGATAGGCTGAAAATAATCACACTCCTGTGTAAGTCAGCACCTGCTCAATCAACATCGTGAGTTTGGAAGGAATCTGAGATGGTCAAAAATGTAGTCTAAAAAAACACAAAGGGGTACCCCTTAGTGTTTTTTTGGGTGAAAAATGTGACCTCCTCAGATCTTCTTCAAACCCACACAGTGTGTCAGGGAGGTCCCGACGAAAACAGTGGTGTGGTAATTTTTGCTCTACAACATCCCAAAACTGAGATGTATGGACATGTTTTGCTGCATAAGATGTATAACTCTAAATTTCATGATGGGATTCCTACTTCCAGTGAAGCTAGGTAAACACATTAGTAGAAGGGTGCCATCAGAAAAGCCTAGTGAGTCCATTATATCCTACATTGCATCTGTATTTTGCTTTATTGGCTGTATAACAAGCTCATAAATTTAATTCCAATATATTCAATACCAATAAACCTATTGAGAGAAAATCCCAGTTACGTTAGTCCTCATATCTCAGCTTTGGGATGAGATAGGCTGCAAATAATCACACCCCTGTGTAAGTCAGGACCTGCTCAATCAACATCGTGAGTTTGGAAGGAATCTGAGATGGTCAAAAATGTAGTCTAAAAAAACACAAAGGGGTACCCCTTAGTGTTTTTTTGGGTGAAAAATGTGACCTCCTCAGATCTTCTTCAAACCCACACAGTGTTTCAGGGAGGTCCCGACGAAGACAGTGGTGTGGTAATTTTTGCTCTACCACATCCCAAAGCTGAGATGTATGGACATGTTTTGCTGCATAAGATGTATAACTGTACATTTCATGATGGGATTCCTACTTCCAGTGAAGCTAGGTAAACCCATGAATAGAAGGGTGCCATCAGAAAAGCCTAGTCAGTCCATTATATCCTACATTGCATCTGTATTTTGCTTTATTGGATGTATAACAAGCTCATAAATTTAACTCCAATATATTCAATACCAATAAACCTATTGAGAGAAAATCCCAGTTACGTTAGTCCTCATATCTCAGCTTTGGGATGAGATAGGCTGAAAATAATCACACTCCTGTGTAAGTCAGGACCTGCTCAATCAACATCGTGAGTTTGGAAGGAATCTGAGATGGTCAAAAATGTAGTCTAAAAAAACACAAAGGGGTACCCCTTAGTGTTTTTTGGGGTGAAAAATGTGACCTCCTCAGATCTTCTTCAAACCCACACAGTGTGTCAGGGAGGTCCCGACGAAGACAGTGGTGTGGTAATTTTTGCTCTACCACATCCCAAAGCTGAGATGTACGGAAATGTTGTGCTGCATAAGATGTATAACTGTAAATTTCATGATGGGATTCCTACTTCCAGTGAAGCTAGGTAAACACATGAGTAGAAGGGTGCCATCAGAAAAGCCTAGTCAGTCCATTATATCCTACATTGCATCTGTATTTTGCTTTATTGGCTGTATAACAAGCTCATAAATTTAATTCCAATATATTCAATACCAATAAACCTATTGAGAGAAAATCCCAGTTACGTTAGTCCTCATATCTCAGCTTTGGGATGAGATAGGCTGCAAATAGTCACACCCCTGTGTAAGTCAGGACCTGCTTAATAAACATCGTGAGTTTGGAAGGAATCTGAGATGGTCAAAAATGTAGTCTAAAAAAACACAAAGGGGTACCCCTTAGTGTTTTTTTGGGTGAAAAATGTGACCTCCTCAGATCTTCTTCAAACCCACACAGTGTGTCAGGGAGGTCCCGACGAAGACAGTGGTGTTGTAATTTTTGCTCTACCACATCCCAAAGCTGAGATGTACGGAAATGTTGTGCTGCATAAGATGTATAACTGTAAATTTCATGATGGGATTCCTACTTCCAGTGAAGCTAGGTAAACACATGAGTAGAAGGGTGCCATCAGAAAAGCCTAGTCAGTCCATTATATCCTACATTGCATCTGTATTTTGCTTTATTGGCTGTATAACAAGCTCATAAATTTAATTCCAATATATTCAATACCAATAAACCTATTGAGAGAAAATCCCAGTTACGTTAGTCCTCATATCTCAGCTTTGGGATGAGATAGGCTGCAAATAGTCACACCCCTGTGTAAGTCAGGACCTGCTCAATAAACATCGTGAGTTTGGAAGGAATCTGAGATGGTCAAAAATGTAGTCTAAAAAAACACAAAGGGGTACCCCTTAGTGTTTTTTTGGGTGAAAAATGTGACCTCCTCAGATCTTCTTCAAACCCACACAGTGTGTCAGGGAGGTCCCGACGAAGACAGTGGTGTTGTAATTTTTGCTCTACCACATCCCAAAGCTGAGATGTACGGAAATGTTGTGCTGCATAAGATGTATAACTGTAAATTTCATGATGGGATTCCTACTTCCAGTGAAGCTAGGTAAACACATGAGTAGAAGGGTGCCATCAGAAAAGCCTAGTCAGTCCATTATATCCTCCATTGCATCTGTATTTTGCTTTATTGGCTGTATAACAAGCTCATAAATTTAATTCCAATATATTCAATACCAATAAACCTATTGAGAGAAAATCCCAGTTACGTTAGTCCTCATATCTCAGCTTTGGGATGAGATAGGCTGCAAATAATCACACCCCTGTGTAAGTCAGGACCTGCTCAATCAACATCGTGAGTTTGGAAGGAATCTGAGATGGTCAAAAATGTAGTCTAAAAAAACACAAAGGGGTACCCCTTAGTGTTTTTTTGGGTGAAAAATGTGACCTCCTCAGATCTTCTTCAAACCCACACAGTGTTTCAGGGAGGTCCCGACGAAGACAGTGGTGTGGTAATTTTTGCTCTACCACATCCCAAAGCTGAGATGTATGGACATGTTTTGCTGCATAAGATGTATAACTGTACATTTCATGATGGGATTCCTACTTCCAGTGAAGCTAGGTAAACCCATGAATAGAAGGGTGCCATCAGAAAAGCCTAGTCAGTCCATTATATCCTACATTGCATCTGTATTTTGCTTTATTGGATGTATAACAAGCTCATAAATTTAACTCCAATATATTCAATACCAATAAACCTATTGAGAGAAAATCCCAGTTACGTTAGTCCTCATATCTCAGCTTTGGGATGAGATAGGCTGAAAATAATCACACTCCTGTGTAAGTCAGGACCTGCTCAATCAACATCGTGAGTTTGGAAGGAATCTGAGATGGTCAAAAATGTAGTCTAAAAAAACACAAAGGGGTACCCCTTAGTGTTTTTTGGGGTGAAAAATGTGACCTCCTCAGATCTTCTTCAAACCCACACAGTGTGTCAGGGAGGTCCCGACGAAGACAGTGGTGTGGTAATTTTTGCTCTACCACATCCCAAAGCTGAGATGTACGGAAATGTTGTGCTGCATAAGATGTATAACTGTAAATTTCATGATGGGATTCCTACTTCCAGTGAAGCTAGGTAAACACATGAGTAGAAGGGTGCCATCAGAAAAGCCTAGTCAGTCCATTATATCCTACATTGCATCTGTATTTTGCTTTATTGGCTGTATAACAAGCTCATAAATTTAATTCCAATATATTCAATACCAATAAACCTATTGAGAGAAAATCCCAGTTACGTTAGTCCTCATATCTCAGCTTTGGGATGAGATAGGCTGAAAATAATCACACTCCTGTGTAAGTCAGGACCTGCTCAATCAACATCATGAGTTTGGAAAGAATCTGAGATGGTCAAAAATGTAGTCTAAAAAAACACAAAGGGGTACCCCTTAGTGTTTTTTTGGGTGAAAAATGTAACCTCCTCAGATCTTCTTCAAACCCACACAGTGTGTCAGGGAGGTCCCGACGAAGACAGTGGTGTGGTAATTTTTGCTCTGCCACATCCCAAAACTGAGATGTATGGACATGTTGTGCTGCATAAGATGTATAACTGTAAATTTCATGATGGGATTCCTACTTCCAGTGAAGCTAGGTAAACACATGAGTAGAAGGGTGCCATCAGAAAAGCCTAGTCAGTGCATTATATCCTACATTGCATCTGTATTTTGCTTTATTGGCTGTATAACAAGCTCATAAATTTAATTCCAATATATTCAATACCAATAAACCTATTGAGAGAAAATCCCAGTTACGTTAGTCCTCATATCTCAGCTTTGGGATGAGATAGGCTGCAAATAGTCACACCCCTGTGTAAGTCAGGACCTGCTCAATCAACATCGTGAGTTTGGAAGGAATCTGAGATGGTCAAAAATGTAGTCTAAAAAAACACAAAGGGGTACCCCTTAGTGTTTTTTTGGGTGAAAAATGTGACCTCCTCAGATCTTCTTCAAACCCACACAGTGTGTCAGGGAGGTCCCGACGAAAACAGTGGTGTGGCAATTTTTGCTCTACAACATCCCAAAACTGAGATGTATGGACATGTTTTGCTGCATAAGATGTATAACTCTAAATTTCATGATGGGATTCCTACTTCCAGTGAAGCTAGGTAAACACATTAGTAGAAGGGTGCCATCAGAAAAGCCTAGTCAGTCCATTATATCCTACATTGCATCTGTATTTTGCTTTATTGGCTGTATAACAAGCTCATAAATTTAATTCCAATATATTCAATACCAATAAACCTATTGAGAGAAAATCCCAGTTACGTTAGTCCTCATATCTCAGCTTTGGGATGAGATAGGCTGCAAATAGTCACACCCCTGTGTAAGTCAGGACCTGCTCAATAAACATCGTGAGTTTGGAAGGAATCTGAGATGGTCAAAAATGTAGTCTAAAAAAACACAAAGGGGTACCCCTTAGTGTTTTTTTGGGTGAAAAATGTGACCTCCTCAGATCTTCTTCAAACCCACACAGTGTGTCAGGGAGGTCCCGACGAAGACAGTGGTGTTGTAATTTTTGCTCTACCACATCCCAAAGCTGAGATGTACGGAAATGTTGTGCTGCATAAGATGTATAACTGTAAATTTCATGATGGGATTCCTACTTCCAGTGAAGCTAGGTAAACACATGAGTAGAAGGGTGCCATCAGAAAAGCCTAGTCAGTCCATTATATCCTACATTGCATCTGTATTTTGCTTTATTGGCTGTATAACAAGCTCATAAATTTAATTCCAATATATTCAATACCAATAAACCTATTGAGAGAAAATCCCAGTTACGTTAGTCCTCATATCTCAGCTTTGGGATGAGATAGGCTGAAAATAATCACACTCCTGTGTAAGTCAGGACCTGCTCAATCAACATCATGAGTTTGGAAAGAATCTGAGATGGTCAAAAATGTAGTCTAAAAAAACACAAAGGGGTACCCCTTAGTGTTTTTTTGGGTGAAAAATGTAACCTCCTCAGATCTTCTTCAAACCCACACAGTGTGTCAGGGAGGTCCCGACGAAGACAGTGGTGTGGTAATTTTTGCTCTGCCACATCCCAAAACTGAGATGTATGGACATGTTGTGCTGCATAAGATGTATAACTGTAAATTTCATGATGGGATTCCTACTTCCAGTGAAGCTAGGTAAACACATGAGTAGAAGGGTGCCATCAGAAAAGCCTAGTCAGTGCATTATATCCTACATTGCATCTGTATTTTGCTTTATTGGCTGTATAACAAGCTCATAAATTTAATTCCAATATATTCAATACCAATAAACCTATTGAGAGAAAATCCCAGTTACGTTAGTCCTCATATCTCAGCTTTGGGATGAGATAGGCTGAAAATAATCACACTCCTGTGTAAGTCAGCACCTGCTCAATCAACATCGTGAGTTTGGAAGGAATCTGAGATGGTCAAAAATGTAGTCTAAAAAAACACAAAGGGGTACCCCTTAGTGTTTTTTTGGGTGAAAAATGTGACCTCCTCAGATCTTCTTCAAACCCACACAGTGTGTCAGGGAGGTCCCGACGAAAACAGTGGTGTGGTAATTTTTGCTCTACAACATCCCAAAACTGAGATGTATGGACATGTTTTGCTGCATAAGATGTATAACTCTAAATATCATGATGGGATTCCTACTTCCAGTGAAGCTAGGTAAACACATTAGTAGAAGGGTGCCATCAGAAAAGCCTAGTCAGTCCATTATATCCTACATTGCATCTGTATTTTGCTTTATTGGCTGTATAACAAGCTCATAAATTTAATTCCAATATATTCAATACCAATAAACCTATTGAGAGAAAATCCCAGTTACGTTAGTCCTCATATCTCAGCTTTGGGATGAGATAGGCTGCAAATAGTCACACCCCTGTGTAAGTCAGGACCTGCTCAATCAAC
Source organism: Hoplias malabaricus (assembly GCF_029633855.1). Lineage (NCBI taxonomy): Eukaryota > Metazoa > Chordata > Actinopteri > Characiformes > Erythrinidae > Hoplias > Hoplias malabaricus. The sequence goes on from NW_027100906.1 coordinate 53,734, forward strand.
ATCGTGAGTTTGGAAGGAATCTGAGATGGTCAAAAATGTAGTCTAAAAAAACACAAAGGGGTACCCCTTAGTGTTTTTTTGGGTGAAAAATGTTACCTCCTCAGATCTTCTTCAAACCCACACAGTGTGTCAGGGAGGTCCCGACGAAGACAGTGGTGTGGTAATTTTTGCTCTACCACATCCCAAAACTGAGATGTATGGACATGTTGTGCTGCATAAGATGTATAACTGTAAATTTCATGATGGGATTCCTACTTCCAGTGAAGCTAGGTAAACACATGAGTAGAAGGGTGCCATCAGAAAAGCCTAGTCAGTGCATTATATCCTACATTGCATCTGTATTTTGCTTTATTGGCTGTATAACAAGCTCATAAATTTAATTCCAATATATTCAATACCAATAAACCTATTGAGAGAAAATCCCAGTTACGTTAGTCCTCATATCTCAGCTTTGGGATGAGATAGGCTGCAAATAGTCACACCCCTGTGTAAGTCAGGACCTGCTCAATCAACATCGTGAGTTTGGAAGGAATCTGAGATGGTCAAAAATGTAGTCTAAAAAAACACAAAGGGGTACCCCTTAGTGTTTTTTTGGGTGAAAAATGTGACCTCCTCAGATCTTCTTCAAACCCACACAGTGTGTCAGGGAGGTCCCGACGAAGACAGTGGTGTGGTAATTTTTGCTCTACCACTTCCCAAAGCTGAGATGTACGGAAATGTTGTGCTGCATAAGATGTATAACTGTAAATTTCATGATGGGATTCCTACTTCCAGTGAAGCTAGGTAAACACATGAGTAGAAGGGTGCCATCAGAAAAGCCTAGTCAGTCCATTATATCCTACATTGCATCTGTATTTTGCTTTATTGGCTGTATAACAAGCTCATAAATTTAATTCCAATATATTCAATACCAATAAACCTATTGAGAGAAAATCCCAGTTACGTTAGTCCTCATATCTCAGCTTTGGGATGAGATAGGCTGCAAATAATCACACCCCTGTGTAAGTCAGGACCTGCTCAATCAACATCGTGAGTTTGGAAGGAATCTGAGATGGTCAAAAATGTAGTCTAAAAAAACACAAAGGGGTACCCCTTAGTGTTTTTTTGGGTGAAAAATGTGACCTCCTCAGATCTTCTTCAAACCCACACAGTGTGTCAGGGAGGTCCTGACGAAGACAGTGGTGTGGTAATTTTTGCTCTACCACATCCCAAAACTGAGATGTATGGACATGTTGTGCTGCATAAGATGTATAACTGTAAATTTCATGATGGGATTCCTACTTCCAGTGAAGCTAGGTAAACACATGAGTAGAAGGGTGCCATCAGAAAAGCCTAGTCAGTGCATTATATCCTACATTGCATCTGTATTTTGCTTTATTGGCTGTATAACAAGCTCATAAATTTAATTCCAATATATTCAATACCAATAAACCTATTGAGAGAAAATCCCAGTTACGTTAGTCCTCATATCTCAGCTTTGGGATGAGATAGGCTGAAAATAATCACACTCCTGTGTAAGTCAGCACCTGCTCAATCAACATCGTGAGTTTGGAAGGAATCTGAGATGGTCAAAAATGTAGTCTAAAAAAACACAAAGGGGTACCCCTTAGTGTTTTTTTGGGTGAAAAATGTGACCTCCTCAGATCTTCTTCAAACCCACACAGTGTGTCAGGGAGGTCCCGACGAAAACAGTGGTGTGGTAATTTTTGCTCTACAACATCCCAAAACTGAGATGTATGGACATGTTTTGCTGCATAAGATGTATAACTCTAAATTTCATGATGGGATTCCTACTTCCAGTGAAGCTAGGTAAACACATTAGTAGAAGGGTGCCATCAGAAAAGCCTAGTGAGTCCATTATATCCTACATTGCATCTGTATTTTGCTTTATTGGCTGTATAACAAGCTCATAAATTTAATTCCAATATATTCAATACCAATAAACCTATTGAGAGAAAATCCCAGTTACGTTAGTCCTCATATCTCAGCTTTGGGATGAGATAGGCTGCAAATAATCACACCCCTGTGTAAGTCAGGACCTGCTCAATCAACATCGTGAGTTTGGAAGGAATCTGAGATGGTCAAAAATGTAGTCTAAAAAAACACAAAGGGGTACCCCTTAGTGTTTTTTTGGGTGAAAAATGTGACCTCCTCAGATCTTCTTCAAACCCACACAGTGTTTCAGGGAGGTCCCGACGAAGACAGTGGTGTGGTAATTTTTGCTCTACCACATCCCAAAGCTGAGATGTATGGACATGTTTTGCTGCATAAGATGTATAACTGTACATTTCATGATGGGATTCCTACTTCCAGTGAAGCTAGGTAAACCCATGAATAGAAGGGTGCCATCAGAAAAGCCTAGTCAGTCCATTATATCCTACATTGCATCTGTATTTTGCTTTATTGGATGTATAACAAGCTCATAAATTTAACTCCAATATATTCAATACCAATAAACCTATTGAGAGAAAATCCCAGTTACGTTAGTCCTCATATCTCAGCTTTGGGATGAGATAGGCTGCAAATAATCACACTCCTGTGTAAGTCAGGACCTGCTCAATAAACATCGTGAGTTTGGAAGGAATCTGAGATGGTCAAAAATGTATTCTAAAAAAACACAAAGGGGTACCCCTTAGTGTTTTTTTGGGTGAAAAATGTGACCTCCTCAGATCTTCTTCAAACCCACACAGTGTGTCAGGGAGGTCCCGACGAAGACAGTGGTGTTGTAATTTTTGCTCTACCACATCCCAAAGCTGAGATGTACGGAAATGTTGTGCTGCATAAGATGTATAACTGTAAATTTCATGATGGGATTCCTACTTCCAGTGAAGCTAGGTAAACACATGAGTAGAAGGGTGCCATCAGAAAAGCCTAGTCAGTCCATTATATCCTACATTGCATCTGTATTTTGCTTTATTGGCTGTATAACAAGCTCATAAATTTAATTCCAATATATTCAATACCAATAAACCTATTGAGAGAAAATCCCAGTTACGTTAGTCCTCATATCTCAGCTTTGGGATGAGATAGGCTGAAAATAATCACACTCCTGTGTAAGTCAGGACCTGCTCAATCAACATCATGAGTTTGGAAAGAATCTGAGATGGTCAAAAATGTAGTCTAAAAAAACACAAAGGGGTACCCCTTAGTGTTTTTTTGGGTGAAAAATGTAACCTCCTCAGATCTTCTTCAAACCCACACAGTGTGTCAGGGAGGTCCCGACGAAGACAGTGGTGTGGTAATTTTTGCTCTGCCACATCCCAAAACTGAGATGTATGGACATGTTGTGCTGCATAAGATGTATAACTGTAAATTTCATGATGGGATTCCTACTTCCAGTGAAGCTAGGTAAACACATGAGTAGAAGGGTGCCATCAGAAAAGCCTAGTCAGTGCATTATATCCTACATTGCATCTGTATTTTGCTTTATTGGCTGTATAACAAGCTCATAAATTTAATTCCAATATATTCAATACCAATAAACCTATTGAGAGAAAATCCCAGTTACGTTAGTCCTCATATCTCAGCTTTGGGATGAGATAGGCTGCAAATAGTCACACCCCTGTGTAAGTCAGGACCTGCTCAATCAACATCGTGAGTTTGGAAGGAATCTGAGATGGTCAAAAATGTAGTCTAAAAAAACACAAAGGGGTACCCCTTAGTGTTTTTTTGGGTGAAAAATGTGACCTCCTCAGATCTTCTTCAAACCCACACAGTGTGTCAGGGAGGTCCCGACGAAAACAGTGGTGTGGCAATTTTTGCTCTACAACATCCCAAAACTGAGATGTATGGACATGTTTTGCTGCATAAGATGTATAACTCTAAATTTCATGATGGGATTCCTACTTCCAGTGAAGCTAGGTAAACACATTAGTAGAAGGGTGCCATCAGAAAAGCCTAGTCAGTCCATTATATCCTACATTGCATCTGTATTTTGCTTTATTGGCTGTATAACAAGCTCATAAATTTAATTCCAATATATTCAATACCAATAAACCTATTGAGAGAAAATCCCAGTTACGTTAGTCCTCATATCTCAGCTTTGGGATGAGATAGGCTGCAAATAGTCACACCCCTGTGTAAGTCAGGACCTGCTCAATAAACATCATGAGTTTGGAAGGAATCTGAGATGGTCAAAAATGTAGTCTAAAAAAACACAAAGGGGTACCCCTTAGTGTTTTTTTGGGTGAAAAATGTGACCTCCTCAGATCTTCTTCAAACCCACACAGTGTGTCAGGGAGGTCCCGACGAAGACAGTGGTGTTGTAATTTTTGCTCTACCACATCCCAAAGCTGAGATGTACGGAAATGTTGTGCTGCATAAGATGTATAACTGTAAATTTCATGATGGGATTCCTACTTCCAGTGAAGCTAGGTAAACACATGAGTAGAAGGGTGCCATCAGAAAAGCCTAGTCAGTGCATTATATCCTACATTGCATCTGTATTTTGCTTTATTGGCTGTATAACAAGCTCATAAATTTAATTCCAATATATTCAACACCAATAAACCTATTGAGAGAAAATCCCAGTTACGTTAGTCCTCATATCTCAGCTTTGGGATGAGATAGGCTGAAAATAATCACACTCCTGTGTAAGTCAGGACCTGCTCAATCAACATCGAGAGTTTGGAAGGAATCTGAGATGGTCAAAAATGTAGTCTAAAAAAACACAAAGGGGTACCCCTTAGTGTTTTTTTGGGTGAAAAATGTGACCTCCTCAGATCTTCTTCAAACCCACACAGTGTGTCAGGGAGGTCCCGACGAAAACAGTGGTGTGGTAATTTTTGCTCTACAACATCCCAAAACTGAGATGTATGGACATGTTTTGCTGCATAAGATGTATAACTCTAAATTTCATGATGGGATTCCTACTTCCAGTGAAGCTAGGTAAACACATGAGTAGAAGGGTGCCATCAGAAAAGCCTAGTCAGTGCATTATATCCTACATTGCATCTGTATTTTGCTTTATTGGCTGTATAACAAGCTCATAAATTTAATTCCAATATATTCAACACCAATAAACCTATTGAGAGAAAATCCCAGTTACGTTAGTCCTCATATCTCAGCTTTGGGATGAGATAGGCTGAAAATAATCACACTCCTGTGTAAGTCAGGACCTGCTCAATCAACATCGAGAGTTTGGAAGGAATCTGAGATGGTCAAAAATGTAGTCTAAAAAAACACAAAGGGGTACCCCTTAGTGTTTTTTTGGGTGAAAAATGTGACCTCCTCAGATCTTCTTCAAACCCACACAGTGTGTCAGGGAGGTCCCGACGAAGACAGTGGTGTGGTAATTTTTGCTCTACCACATCCCAAAACTGAGATGTATGGACATGTTGTGCTGCATAAGATGTATAACTGTAAATTTCATGATGGGATTCCTACTTCCAGTGAAGCTAGGTAAACACATGAGTAGAAGGGTGCCATCAGAAAAGCCTAGTCAGTGCATTATATCCTACATTGCATCTGTATTTTGCTTTATTGGCTGTATAACAAGCTCATAAATTTAATTCCAATATATTCAATACCAATAAACCTATTGAGAGAAAATCCCAGTTACGTTAGTCCTCATATCTCAGCTTTGGGATGAGATAGGCTGAAAATAATCACACTCCTGTGTAAGTCAGGACCTGCTCAATCAACATCGTGAGTTTGGAAGGAATCTGAGATGGTAAAAAATGTAGTCTAAAAAAACACAAAGGGGTACCCCTTAGTGTTTTTTTGGGTGAAAAATGTGACCTCCTCAGATCTTCTTCAAACCCACACAGTGTGTCAGGGAGGTCCCGACGAAGACAGTGGTGTGGTAATTTTTGCTCTACCACATCCCAAAACTGAGATGTATGGACATGTTGTGCTGCATAAGATGTATAACTGTAAATTTCATGATGGGATTCCTACTTCCAGTGAAGCTAGGTAAACACATGAGTAGAAGGGTGCCATCAGAAAAGCCTAGTCAGTGCATTATATCCTACATTGCATCTGTATTTTGCTTTATTGGCTGTATAACAAGCTCATAAATTTAATTCCAATATATTCAATACCAATAAACCTATTGAGAGAAAATCCCAGTTACGTTAGTCCTCATATCTCAGCTTTGGGATGAGATAGGCTGAAAATAATCACACTCCTGTGTAAGTCAGGACCTGCTCAATCAACTTCGTGAGTTTGGAAGGAATCTGAGATGGTAAAAAATGTAGTCTAGCAAAACACAAAGGGGTACCGCTTAGTGTTTTTTTGGGTGAAAAATGTGACCTCCTCAGATCTTCTTCAAACCCACACAGTGTGTCAGGGAGGTCCCGACGAAAACAGTGGTGTGGTAATTTTTGCTCTACAACATCCCAAAACTGAGATGTATGGACATGTTTTGCTGCATAAGATGTATAACTCTAAATTTCATGATGGGATTCCTACTTCCAGTGAAGCTAGGTAAACACATTAGTAGAAGGGTGCCATCAGAAAAGCCTAGTCAGTCCATTATATCCTACATTGCATCTGTATTTTGCTTTATTGGCTGTATAACAAGCTCATAAATTTAATTCCAATATATTCAATACCAATAAACCTATTGAGAGAAAATCCCAGTTACGTTAGTCCTCATATCTCAGCTTTGGGATGAGATAGGCTGCAAATAGTGACACCCCTGTGTAAGTCAGGACCTGCTCAATCAACATCGTGAGTTTGGAAGGAATCTGAGATGGTCAAAAATGTAGTCTAAAAAAAACACAAAGGGGTACCCCTTAGTGTTTTTTTTGGTGAAAAATGTGACCTCCTCAGATCTTCTTCAAACCCACACAGTGTGTCAGGGAGGTTCCGACGAAGACAGTGGTGTGGTACTTTTTGCTCTACAACATCCCAAAGCTGAGATGTAGGGACATGTTGTGCTGCATAAGATGTATAACTCTAAATTTCATGATGGGATTCCTACTTCCAGTGAAGCTAGGTAAACACATGAGTAGAAGGGTGCCATCAGAAAAGCCTAGTCAGTGCATTATATCCTACATTGCATCTGTATTTTGCTTAATTGGCTGTATAACAAGCTCATAAATTTAATTCCAATATATTCAATACCAATAAACCTATTGAGAGAAAATCCCAGTTACGTTAGTCCTCATATCTCAGCTTTGGGATGAGATAGGCTGAAAATAATCACACTCCTGTGTAAGTCAGGACCTGCTCAATCAACATCGTGAGTTTGGAAGGAATCTGAGATGGTCAAAAATGTAGTCTAAAAAAACACAAAGGGGTACCCCTTAGTGTTTTTTTGGGTGAAAAATGTGACCTTCTCAGGTCTTCTTCAAACCCACACAGTGTGTCAGGGAGGTCCCGACGAAGACAGTGGTGTGGTAATTTTTGCTCTACCACATCCCAAAACTGAGATGTATGGACATGTTGTGCTGCATAAGATGTATAACTGTAAATTTCATGATGGGATTCCTACTTCCAGTGAAGCTAGGTAAACACATTAGTAGAAGGGTGCCATCAGAAAAGCCTAGTCAGTCCATTATATCCTACATTGCATCTGTATTTTGCTTTATTGGCTGTATAACAAGCTCATAAATTTAATTCCAATATATTCAATACCAATAAACCTATTGAGAGAAAATCCCAGTTACGTTAGTCCTCATATCTCAGCTTTGGGATGAGATAGGCTGAAAATAATCACACTCCTGTGTAAGTCAGGACCTGCTCAATCAACATCATGAGTTTGGAAGGAATCTGAGATGGTCAAAAATGTAGTCTAAAAAAACACAAAGGGGTACACCTTAGTGTTTTTTTGGGTGAAAAATGTGACCTCCTCAGATCTTCTTCAAACCCACACAGTGTGTCAGGGAGGTCCCGACGAAGACAGTGGTGTGGTAATTTTTGCTCTACCACATCCCAAAACTGAGATGTATGGACATGTTGTGCTGCATAAGATGTATAACTGTAAATTTCATGATGGGATTCCTACTTCCAGTGAAGCTAGGTAAACACATGAGTAGAAGGGTGCCATCAGAAAAGCCTAGTCAGTGCATTATATCCTACATTGCATCTGTATTTTGCTTTATTGGCTGTATAACAAGCTCATAAATTTAATTCCAATATATTCAATACCAATAAACCTATTGAGAGAAAATCCCAGTTACGTTAGTCCTCATATCTCAGCTTTGGGATGAGATAGGCTGAAAATAATCACACTCCTGTGTAAGTCAGGACCTGCTCAATCAACTTCGTGAGTTTGGAAGGAATCTGAGATGGTAAAAAATGTAGTCTAGCAAAACACAAAGGGGTACCGCTTAGTGTTTTTTTGGTTGAAAAATGTGACCTCCTCAGATCTTCTTCAAACCCACACAGTGTGTCAGGGAGGTCCCGACGAAAACAGTGGTGTGGTAATTTTTGCTCTACAACATCCCAAAACTGAGATGTATGGACATGTTTTGCTGCATAAGATGTATAACTCTAAATTTCATGATGGGATTCCTACTTCCAGTGAAGCTAGGTAAACACATGAGTAGAAGGGTGCCATCAGAAAAGCCTAGTCAGTGCATTATATCCTACATTGCATCTGTATTTTGCTTTATTGGCTGTATAACAAGCTCATAAATTTAATTCCAATATATTCAACACCAATAAACCTATTGAGAGAAAATCCCAGTTACGTTAGTCCTCTTATCTCAGCTTTGGGATGAGATAGGCTGAAAATAATCACACTCCTGTGTAAGTCAGGACCTGCTCAATCAACATCGAGAGTTTGGAAGGAATCTGAGATGGTCAAAAATGTAGTCTAAAAAAACACAAAGGGGTACCCCTTAGTGTTTTTTTGGGTGAAAAATGTGACCTCCTCAGATCTTCTTCAAACCCACACAGTGTGTCAGGGAGGTCCCGACGAAGACAGTGGTGTGGTAATTTTTGCTCTACCACATCCCAAAACTGAGATGTATGGACATGTTGTGCTGCATAAGATGTATAACTGTAAATTTCATGATGGGATTCCTACTTCCAGTGAAGCTAGGTAAACACATGAGTAGAAGGGTGCCATCAGAAAAGCCTAGTCAGTGCATTATATCCTACATTGCATCTGTATTTTGCTTTATTGGCTGTATAACAAGCTCATAAATTTAATTCCAATATATTCAATACCAATAAACCTATTGAGAGAAAATCCCAGTTACGTTAGTCCTCATATCTCAGCTTTGGGATGAGATAGGCTGAAAATAATCACACTCCTGTGTAAGTCAGGACCTGCTCAATCAAATTCGTGAGTTTGGAAGGAATCTGAGATGGTAAAAAATGTAGTCTAGCAAAACACAAAGGGGTACCGCTTAGTGTTTTTTTGGGTGAAAAATGTGACCTCCTCAGATCTTCTTCAAACCCACACAGTGTGTCAGGGAGGTCCCGACGAAAACAGTGGTGTGGTAATTTTTGCTCTACAACATCCCAAAACTGAGATGTATGGACATGTTTTGCTGCATAAGATGTATAACTCTAAATTTCATGATGGGATTCCTACTTCCAGTGAAGCTAGGTAAACACATGAGTAGAAGGGTGCCATCAGAAAAGCCTAGTCAGTCCATTATATCCTACATTGCATCTGTATTTTGCTTTATTGGCTGTATAACAAGCTCATAAATTTAATTCCAATATATTCAATACCAATAAACCTATTGAGAGAAAATCCCAGTTACGTTAGTCCTCATATCTCAGCTTTGGGATGAGATAGGCTGAAAATAATCACACTCCTGTGTAAGTCAGGACCTGCTCAATCAACATCGTGAGTTTGGAAGGAATCTGAGATGGTCAAAAATGTAGTCTAAAAAAACACAAAGGGGTACCCCTTAGTGTTTTTTTGGGTGAAAAATGTGACCTCCTCAGATCTTCTTCAAACCCACACAGTGTGTCAGGGAGGTCCCGACGAAGACAGTGGTGTGGTAATTTTTGCTCTACCACATCCCAAAACTGAGATGTATGGACATGTTGTGCTGCATAAGATGTATAACTGTAAATTTCATGATGGGATTCCTACTTCCAGTGAAGCTAGGTAAACACATGAGTAGAAGGGTGCCATCAGAAAAGCCTAGTCAGTGCATTATATCCTACATTGCATCTGTATTTTGCTTTATTGGCTGTATAACAAGCTCATAAATTTAATTCCAATATATTCAATACCAATAAACCTATTGAGAGAAAATCCCAGTTACGTTAGTCCTCATATCTCAGCTTTGGGATGAGATAGGCTGAAAATAATCACACTCCTGTGTAAGTCAGGACCTGCTCAATCAACTTCGTGAGTTTGGAAGGAATCTGAGATGGTAAAAAATGTAGTCTAGCAAAACACAAAGGGGTACCGCTTAGTGTTTTTTTGGGTGAAAAATGTGACCTCCTCAGATCTTCTTCAAACCCACACAGTGTGTCAGGGAGGTCCCGACGAAAACAGTGGTGTGGTAATTTTTGCTCTACAACATCCCAAAACTGAGATGTATGGACATGTTTTGCTGCATAAGATGTATAACTCTAAATTTCATGATGGGATTCCTACTTCCAGTGAAGCTAGGTAAACACATTAGTAGAAGGGTGCCATCAGAAAAGCCTAGTCAGTCCATTATATCCTACATTGCATCTGTATTTTGCTTTATTGGCTGTATAACAAGCTCATAAATTTAATTCCAATATATTCAATACCAATAAACCTATTGAGAGAAAATCCCAGTTACGTTAGTCCTCATATCTCAGCTTTGGGATGAGATAGGCTGAAAATAATCACACTCCTGTGTAAGTCAGGACCTGCTCAATCAACATCGTGAGTTTGGAAGGAATCTGAGATGGTCAAAAATGTAGTCTAAAAAAACACAAAGGGGTACCCCTTAGTGTTTTTTTGGGTGAAAAATGTGACCTTCTCAGGTCTTCTTCAAACCCACACAGTGTGTCAGGGAGGTCCCGACGAAGACAGTGGTGTGGTAATTTTTGCTCTACCACATCCCAAAACTGAGATGTATGGACATGTTGTGCTGCATAAGATGTATAACTGTAAATTTCATGATGGGATTCCTACTTCCAGTGAAGCTAGGTAAACACATTAGTAGAAGGGTGCCATCAGAAAAGCCTAGTCAGTCCATTATATCCTACATTGCATCTGTATTTTGCTTTATTGGCTGTATAACAAGCTCATAAATTTAATTCCAATATATTCAATACCAATAAACCTATTGAGAGAAAATCCCAGTTACGTTAGTCCTCATATCTCAGCTTTGGGATGAGATAGGCTGAAAATAATCACACTCCTGTGTAAGTCAGGACCTGCTCAATCAACATCATGAGTTTGGAAGGAATCTGAGATGGTCAAAAATGTAGTCTAAAAAAACACAAAGGGGTACACCTTAGTGTTTTTTTGGGTGAAAAATGTGACCTCCTCAGATCTTCTTCAAACCCACACAGTGTGTCAGGGAGGTCCCGACGAAGACAGTGGTGTGGTAATTTTTGCTCTACCACATCCCAAAACTGAGATGTATGGACATGTTGTGCTGCATAAGATGTATAACTGTAAATTTCATGATGGGATTCCTACTTCCAGTGAAGCTAGGTAAACACATGAGTAGAAGGGTGCCATCAGAAAAGCCTAGTCAGTGCATTATATCCTACATTGCATCTGTATTTTGCTTTATTGGCTGTATAACAAGCTCATAAATTTAATTCCAATATATTCAATACCAATAAACCTATTGAGAGAAAATCCCAGTTACGTTAGTCCTCATATCTCAGCTTTGGGATGAGATAGGCTGAAAATAATCACACTCCTGTGTAAGTCAGGACCTGCTCAATCAACTTCGTGAGTTTGGAAGGAATCTGAGATGGTAAAAAATGTAGTCTAGCAAAACACAAAGGGGTACCGCTTAGTGTTTTTTTGGTTGAAAAATGTGACCTCCTCAGATCTTCTTCAAACCCACACAGTGTGTCAGGGAGGTCCCGACGAAAACAGTGGTGTGGTAATTTTTGCTCTACAACATCCCAAAACTGAGATGTATGGACATGTTTTGCTGCATAAGATGTATAACTGTAAATTTCATGATGGGATTCCTACTTCCAGTGAAGCTAGGTAAACACATGAGTAGAAGGGTGCCATCAGAAAAGCCTAGTCAGTGCATTATATCCTACATTGCATCTGTATTTTGCTTTATTGGCTGTATAACAAGCTCATAAATTTAATTCCAATATATTCAACACCAATAAACCTATTGAGAGAAAATCCCAGTTACGTTAGTCCTCATATCTCAGCTTTGGGATGAGATAGGCTGAAAATAATCACACTCCTGTGTAAGTCAGGACCTGCTCAATCAACATCGAGAGTTTGGAAGGAATCTGAGATGGTCAAAAATGTAGTCTAAAAAAACACAAAGGGGTACCCCTTTGTGTTTTTTTGGGTGAAAAATGTGACCTCCTCAGATCTTCTTCAAACCCACACAGTGTGTCAGGGAGGTCCCGACGAAAACAGTGGTGTGGTAATTTTTGCTCTACAACATCCCAAAACTGAGATGTATGGACATGTTTTGCTGCATAAGATGTATAACTCTAAATTTCATGATGGGATTCCTACTTCCAGTGAAGCTAGGTAAACACATGAGTAGAAGGGTGCCATCAGAAAAGCCTAGTCAGTGCATTATATCCTACATTGCATCTGTATTTTGCTTTATTGGCTGTATAACAAGCTCATAAATTTAATTCCAATATATTCAACACCAATAAACCTATTGAGAGAAAATCCCAGTTACGTTAGTCCTCATATCTCAGCTTTGGGATGAGATAGGCTGAAAATAATCACACTCCTGTGTAAGTCAGGACCTGCTCAATCAACATCGAGAGTTTGGAAGGAATCTGAGATGGTCAAAAATGTAGTCTAAAAAAACACAAAGGGGTACCCCTTAGTGTTTTTTTGGGTGAAAAATGTGACCTCCTCAGATCTTCTTCAAACCCACACAGTGTGTCAGGGAGGTCCCGACGAAGACAGTGGTGTGGTAATTTTTGCTCTACCACATCCCAAAACTGAGATGTATGGACATGTTGTGCTGCATAAGATGTATAACTGTAAATTTCATGATGGGATTCCTACTTCCAGTGAAGCTAGGTAAACACATGAGTAGAAGGGTGCCATCAGAAAAGCCTAGTCAGTGCATTATATCCTACATTGCATCTGTATTTTGCTTTATTGGCTGTATAACAAGCTCATAAATTTAATTCCAATATATTCAATACCAATAAACCTATTGAGAGAAAATCCCAGTTACGTTAGTCCTCATATCTCAGCTTTGGGATGAGATAGGCTGAAAATAATCACACTCCTGTGTAAGTCAGGACCTGCTCAATCAACATCGTGAGTTTGGAAGGAATCTGAGATGGTAAAAAATGTAGTCTAAAAAAACACAAAGGGGTACCCCTTAGTGTTTTTTTGGGTGAAAAATGTGACCTCCTCAGATCTTCTTCAAACCCACACAGTGTGTCAGGGAGGTCCCGACGAAGACAGTGGTGTGGTAATTTTTGCTCTACCACATCCCAAAACTGAGATGTATGGACATGTTGTGCTGCATAAGATGTATAACTGTAAATTTCATGATGGGATTCCTACTTCCAGTGAAGCTAGGTAAACACATGAGTAGAAGGGTGCCATCAGAAAAGCCTAGTCAGTGCATTATATCCTACATTGCATCTGTATTTTGCTTTATTGGCTGTATAACAAGCTCATAAATTTAATTCCAATATATTCAATACCAATAAACCTATTGAGAGAAAATCCCAGTTACGTTAGTCCTCATATCTCAGCTTTGGGATGAGATAGGCTGAAAATAATCACACTCCTGTGTAAGTCAGGACCTGCTCAATCAAATTCGTGAGTTTGGAAGGAATCTGAGATGGTAAAAAATGTAGTCTAGCAAAACACAAAGGGGTACCGCTTAGTGTTTTTTTGGGTGAAAAATGTGACCTCCTCAGATCTTCTTCAAACCCACACAGTGTGTCAGGGAGGTCCCGACGAAAACAGTGGTGTGGTAATTTTTGCTCTACAACATCCCAAAGCTGAGATGTATGGACATGTTTTGCTGCATAAGATGTATAACTCTAAATTTCATGATGGGATTCCTACTTCCAGTGAAGCTAGGTAAACACATTAGTAGAAGGGTGCCATCAGAAAAGCCTAGTCAGTCCATTATATCCTACATTGCATCTGTATTTTGCTTTATTGGCTGTATAACAAGCTCATAAATTTAATTCCAATATATTCAATACCAATAAACCTATTGAGAGAAAATCCCAGTTACGTTAGTCCTCATATCTCAGCTTTGGGATGAGATAGGCTGAAAATAATCACACTCGTGTGTAAGTCAGGACCTGCTCAATCAACATCGTGAGTTTGGAAGGAATCTGAGATGGTCAAAAATGTAGTCTAAAAAAACACAAAGGGGTACCCCTTAGTGTTTTTTTGGGTGAAAAATGTGACCTTCTCAGGTCTTCTTCAAACCCACACAGTGTGTCAGGGAGGTCCCGACGAAGACAGTGGTGTGGTAATTTTTGCTCTACCACATCCCAAAACTGAGATGTATGGACATGTTGTGCTGCATAAGATGTATAACTGTAAATTTCATGATGGGATTCCTACTTCCAGTGAAGCTAGGTAAACACATTAGTAGAAGGGTGCCATCAGAAAAGCCTAGTCAGTCCATTATATCCTACATTGCATCTGTATTTTGCTTTATTGGCTGTATAACAAGCTCATAAATTTAATTCCAATATATTCAATACCAATAAACCTATTGAGAGAAAATCCCAGTTACGTTAGTCCTCATATCTCAGCTTTGGGATGAGATAGGCTGAAAATAATCACACTCCTGTGTAAGTCAGGACCTGCTCAATCAACATCATGAGTTTGGAAGGAATCTGAGATGGTCAAAAATGTAGTCTAAAAAAACACAAAGGGGTACACCTTAGTGTTTTTTTGGGTGAAAAATGTGACCTCCTCAGATCTTCTTCAAACCCACACAGTGTGTCAGGGAGGTCCCGACGAAGACAGTGGTGTGGTAATTTTTTCTCTACCACATCCCAAAGCTGAGATGTAGGGACATGTTGTGCTGCATAATATGTATAACTGTTAATTTCATGATGGGATTCCTACTTCCAGTGAAGCTAGGTAAACACATGAGTAGAAGGGTGCCATCAGAAAAGCCTAGTCAGTGCATTATATCCTACATTGCATCTGTATTTTGCTTAATTGGCTGTATAACAAGCTCATAAATTTAATTCCAATATATTCAATACCAATAAACCTATTGAGAGAAAATCCCAGTTACGTTAGTCCTCATATCTCAGCTTTGGGATGAGATAGGCTGAAAATAATCACACTCCTGTGTAAGTCAGGACCTGCTCAATCAACATCGTGAGTTTGGAAGGAATCTGAGATGGTCAAAAATGTAGTCTAAAAAAACACAAAGGGGTACCCCTTAGTGTTTTTTTGGGTGAAAAATGTGACCTTCTCAGGTCTTCTTCAAACCCACACAGTGTGTCAGGGAGGTCCCGACGAAGACAGTGGTGTGGTAATTTTTGCTCTACCACATCCCAAAGCTGAGATGTAGGGACATGTTGTGCTGCATAAGATGTATAACTGTAAACTTCATGATGGGATTCCTACTTCCAGTGAAGCTAGGTAAACACATGAGTAGAAGGGTGCCATCAGAAAAGCCTAGTCAGTGCATTATATCCTACATTGCATCTGTATTTTGCTTTATTGGCTGTATAACAAGCTCATAAATTTAATTCCAATATATTCAATACCAATAAACCTATTGAGAGAAAATCCCAGTTACGTTAGTCCTCATATCTCAGCTTTGGGATGAGATAGGCTGAAAATAATCACACTCCTGTGTAAGTCAGGACCTGCTCAATCAACATCGTGAGTTTGGAAGGAATCTGAGATGGTCAAAAATGTAGTCTAAAAAAACACAAAGGGGTACACCTTAATGTTTTTTTGGGTGAAAAATGTGACCTCCTCAGATCTTCTTCAAACCCACACAGTGTGTCAGGGAGGTCCCGACGAAGACAGTGGTGTGGTAATTTTTGCTCTACCACATCCCAAATCTGAGATGTAGGGACATGTTGTGCTGCATAATATATATAACTGTAAATTTCATGATGGGATTCCTACTTCCAGTGAAGCTAGGTAAACACATGAGTAGAAGGGTGCCATCAGAAAAGCCTAGTCAGTGCATTATATCCTACATTGCATCTGTATTTTGCTTTATTGGATGTATAACAAGCTCATAAATTTAATTCCAATATATTCAATACCAATAAACCTATTGAGAGAAAATCCCAGTTACGTTAGTCCTCATATCTCAGCTTTGGGATGAGATAGGCTGAAAATAATCACACTCCTGTGTAAGTCAGGACCTGCTCAATCAACATCGTGAGTTTGGAAGGAATCTGAGATGGTCAAAAATGTAGTCTAAAAAAACACAAAGGGTTTTTTTGGTGTTGTTTTGGTTTTGTTAGTGTTTTTTTGGGTGAAAGATGTGACCTCCTCAGATCTTCTTCAAACCCACACAGTGTGTCAGGGAGGTCCCGACGAAAACAGTGGTGTGGTAATTCTTGCTCTACCACATCCCAAAGCTGAGATGTACGGACATGTTGTGCTGCATAAGATGTATAACTGTAAATTTCATGATGGGATTCCTACTTCCAGTGAAGCTAGGTAAACACATTAGTAGAAGGGTGCCATCAGAAAAGCCTAGTCAGTCCATTATATCCTACATTGCATCTGTATTTTGCTTTATTGGCTGTATAACAAGCTCATAAATTTAATTCCAATATATTCAATACCAATAAACCTATTGAGAGAAAATCCCAGTTACGTTAGTCCTCATATCTCAGCTTTGGGATGAGATAGGCTGAAAATAATCACACTCCTGTGTAAGTCAGGACCTGCTCAATCAACATCGTGAGTTTGGAAGGAATCTGAGATGGTCAAAAATGTAGTCTAAAAAAACACAAAGGGGTACCCCTTAGTGTTTTTTTGGGTGAAAAATGTGACCTCCTCAGATCTTCTTCAAACCCACACAGTGTGTCAGGGAGGTCCCGACGAAAACAGTGGTGTGGTAATTTTTGCTCTACAACATCCCAAAACTGAGATGTATGGACATGTTTTGCTGCATAAGATGTTTAACTCTAAATTTCATGATGGGATTCCTACTTCCAGTGAAGCTAGGTAAACACATTAGTAGAAGGGTGCCATCAGAAAAGCCTAGTCAGTCCATTATATCCTACATTGCATCTGTATTTTGCTTTATTGGCTGTATAACAAGCTCATAAATTTAATTCCAATATATTCAATACCAATAAACCTATTGAGAGAAAATCCCAGTTACGTTAGTGTTCATATCTCAGCTTTGGGATGAGATAGGCTGCAAATAATCACACCCCTGTGTAAGTCAGGACCTGCTCAATCAACATCGTGAGTTTGGAAGGAGTCAGAGATGGTCAAAAATGTAGTCTAAAAAAACACAAAGGGGTACCCCTTAGTTTTTTTTTGGGTGAAAAATGTGACCTCCTCAGATCTTCTTCAAACCCACACAGTGTGTCAGGGAGGTCCCGACGAAGACAGTGGTGTGGTAATTCTTGCTCTACCACATCCCAAAGCTGAGATGTACGGACATGTTGTGCTGCATAAGATGTATAACTGTAAATTTCATGATGGGATTCCTACTTCCAGTGAAGCAAGGTAAACACATTAGTAGAAGGGTGCCATCAGAAAAGCCTAGTCAGTCCATTATATCCTACATTGCATCTGTATTTTGCTTTATTGGCTGTATAACAAGCTCATAAATTTAATTCCAATATATTCAATACCAATAAACCTATTGAGAGAAAATCCCAGTTACGTTAGTCCTCATATCTCAGCTTTGGGATGAGATAGGCTGAAAATAATCACACTCCTGTGTAAGTCAGGACCTGCTCAATCAACATCATGAGTTTGGAAGGAATCTGAGATGGTCAAAAATGTAGTCTAAAAAAACACAAATGTTGATTGAGCATGTCCTGACTTACACAGGAGTGTGATTATTTTCAGCCTATCTCATCCCAAAGCTGAGATATGAGGACTAACGTAACTGGGATTTTCTCTCAATAGGCACAAAATGTCCCTACATCTCAGCTTTAGGATGTGGTAGAGCAAAAAGTACCACACCACTGTCTTTGTCGGGACCTCCCTGACACACTGTGTGGTTTTGAAGAAGATCTGAGGAGGTCACATTTTTCACCCAAAAAAACACTAAGGGGTACCCCTTTGTGTTTTTTTAGACTACATTTTTGACCATCTCAGATTCCTTCCAAACTCATGATGTTGATTGGGCAGGTCCTGACTTACACAGGAGTGTGATTATTTTCAGCCTATCTCATCCCAAGACTGAGATATAAGGACTAACGTAACTGGGATTTTCTCTCAATAGGTTTATTGGTATTGAATATATTGGAGTTAAATTTATGAGCTTGTTATACATCCAATAAAGCAAAATACAGATGCAATGTAGGATATAATGGACTGACTAGGCTTTTCTGATGGCACCCTTCTACTCATGTGTTTACCTAGCTTCACTGGAAGTAGGAATCCCATCATGAAATTTACAGTAATACATCTTATGCAGCACAACATGTCCCTACATCTCAGCTTTGGGATGTGGTAGAGCAAATATTACCACACCACTGTCTTCGTCGGGACCTCCCTGACACACTGTGTGGGTTTGAAGAAGATCTGAGGATGTCACATTTTTCACCCAAAAAAACACTAAGGGGTACCCCTGTGTGTTTTTTTAGACTACATTTTTGACCATCTCAGATTCCTTCCAAACTCATGATGTTGATTGGGCAGGTCCTGACTTACACAGGAGTGTGATTATTTTCAGCCTATCTCATCCCAAGACTGAGATATAAGGACTAACGTAACTGGGATTTTCTCTCAATAGGTTTATTGGTATTGAATATATTGGAGTTAAATTTATGAGCTTGTTATACATCCAATAAAGCAAAATACAGATGCAATGTAGGATATAATGGACTGACTAGGCTTTTCTGATGGCACCCTTCTACTCATGTGTTTACCTAGCTTCACTGGAAGTAGGAATCCCATCATGAAATTTACAGTAATACATCTTATGCAGCACAACATGTCCCTACATCTCAGCTTTGGGATGTGGTAGAGCAAAAAGTACCACACCACTGTCTTCGTCGGGACCTCCCTGACACACTGTGTGGGTTTGAAGAAGATCTGAGGAGGTCACATTTTTCACCCAAAAAAACACTAAGGGGTACCCCTTTGTGTTTTTTTAGACTACATTTTTGACCATCTCAGATTTCTTCCAAACTCATGATGTTGATTGAGCAGGTCCTGACTTACACAGGGGTGTGATTATTTTCAGCCTATCTCATCCCAAAGCTGAGATATGAAGACTAACGTAACTGGGATTTTCTCTCAATAGGTTTATTGGTATTGAATATATTGGAGTTAAATTTATGAGCTTGTTATACATCCAATAAAGCAAAATACAGATGCAATGTAGGATATAATGGACTGACTAGGCTTTTCTGATGGCACCCTTCTACTCATGTGTTTACCTAGCTTTACTGGAAGTAGGAATCCCATCATGAAATTTACAGTTATACATCTTATGCAGCACAACATGTCCCTACATCTCAGCTTTGGGATGTGGTAGAGCAAAATTTACCACACCACTGTCTTCGTCGGGACCTCCCTGACACACTGTGTGGGTTTGAAGAAGATCTGAGGAGGTCACATTTTTCACCCAAAAAAACACTAAGGGGTACCCCTTTGTGTTTTTTTAGACTACATTTTTGACCATCTCAGATTTCTTCCAAACTCATGATGTTGATTGAGCAGGTCCTGACTTACACAGGGGTGTGATTATTTTCAGCCTATCTCATCCCAAAGCTGTGATATGAAGACTAACGTAACTGGGATTTTCTCTCAATAGGTTTATTGGTATTGAATATATTGGAGTTAAATTTATGAGGTTGTTATACATCCAATAAAGCAAAATACAGATGCAATGTAGGATATAATGGACTGACTAGGCTTTTCTGATGGCACCCTTCTACTCATGTGTTTACCTAGCTTCACTGGAAGTAGAAATCCCATCATGAAATTTACAGTTATACATCTTATGCAGCACAACATGTCCGTACATCTTAGCTTTGGGATGTGGTAGAGCAAAATTTACCACACCACTGTCTTCGTCGGGACCTCCCTGACACACTGTGTGGGTTTGAAGAAGATCTGAGGAGGTCACATTTTTCACCCAAAAAATCACTAAGGGGTACCCCTTTGTGTTTTTTTAGACTACATTTTTGACCATCTCAGATTTCTTCCAAACTCATGATGTTGATTGAGCAGGTCCTGACTTACACAGGGGTGTGATTATTTTCAGCCTATCTCATCCCAAAACTGAGATATGAGGACTAACGTAACTGGGATTTTCTCTCAATAGGTTTATTGGTATTGAATATATAGGAGTTAAATTTATGAGCTTGTTATACATCCAATAAAGCAAAATACAGATGCAATGTAGGATATAATGGACTGACTAGGCTTTTCTGATGGCACCCTTCTACTCATGTGTTTACCTAGCTTCACTGGAAGTAGAAATCCCATCATGAAATTTACAGTTATACATCTTATGCAGCACAACATGTCCGTACATCTTAGCTTTGGGATGTGGTAGAGCAAAATTTACCACACCACTGTCTTCGTCGGGACCTCCCTGACACACTGTGTGGGTTTGAAGAAGATCTGAGGAGGTCACATTTTTCACCCAAAAAATCACTAAGGGGTACCCCTTTGTGTTTTTTTAGACTACATTTTTGACCATCTCAGATTTCTTCCAAACTCATGATGTTGATTGAGCAGGTCCTGACTTACACAGGGGTGTGATTATTTTCAGCCTATCTCATCCCAAAACTGAGATATGAGGACTAACGTAACTGGGATTTTCTCTCAATAGGTTTATTGGTATTGAATATATTGGAGTTAAATTTATGAGCTTGTTATACATCCAATAAAGCAAAATACAGATGCAATGTAGGATATAATGGACTGACTAGGCTTTTCTGATGGCACCCTTCTACTCATGTGTTTACCTAGCTTCACTGGAAGTAGGAATCCCATCATGAAATTTACAGTTATACATCTTATGCAGCACAACATGTCCCTACATCTCAGCTTTGGGATGTGGTAGAGCAAAAAGTACCACACCACTGTCTTCGTCGGGACCTCCCTGACACACTGTGTGGGTTTGAAGAAGATCTGAGGAGGTCACATTTTTCACCCAAAAAAACACTAAGGGGTACCTCTTTGTGTTTTTTTAGACTACATTTTTGACCATCTCAGATTTCTTCCAAACTCATGATGTTGATTGAGCAGGTCCTGACTTACACAGGAGTGTGATTATTTTCAGCCTATCTCATCCCAAAACTGAGATATGAGGACTAACGTAACTGGGATTTTCTCTCAATAGGTTTATTGGTATTGAATATATTGGAGTTAAATTTATGAGCTTGTTATACATCCAATAAAGCAAAATACAGATGCAATGTAGGATATAATGGACTGACTAGGCTTTTCTGATGGCACCCTTCTACTCATGTGTTTACCTAGCTTCACTGGAAGTAGGAATCCCATCATGAAATTTACAGTTATACATCTTATGCAGCACAACATGTCCGTACATCTCAGCTTTGGGATGTGGTAGAACAAAATTTACCACACCACTGTCTTCGTCGGGACCTCCCTGACACACTGTGTGGGTTTGAAAAAGATCTGAGGAGGTCACATTTTTCACCCAAAAAAACACTAAGGGGTACCCCTTTGTGTTTTTTTAGACTACATTTTTGACCATCTCAGATTTCTTCCAAACTCATGATGTTGATTGAGCAGGTCCTGACTTACACAGGGGTGTGATTATTTTCAGCCTATCTCATCCCAAAGCTGAGATATGAAGACTAACGTAACTGGGATTTTCTCTCAATAGGTTTATTGGTATTGAATATATTGGAGTTAAATTTATGAGCTTGTTATACATCCAATAAAGCAAAATACAGATGCAATGTAGGATATAATGGACTGACTAGGCTTTTCTGATGGCACCCTTCTACTCATGTGTTTACCTAGCTTCACTGGAAGTAGGAATCCCATCATGAAATTTACAGTTATACATCTTATGCACCACAACATGTCCCTACATCTCAGCTTTGGGATGTGGTAGAGCAAAAAGTACCACACCACTGTCTTCGTCGGGACCTCCCTGACACACTGTGTGGGTTTGAAGAAGATCTGAGGAGGTCACATTTTTCACCCAAAAAAAACACTAAGGGGTACCCCTTTGTGTTTTTTTAGACTACATTTTTTACCATCTCAGATTTCTTCCAGACTCATGATGTTGATTGAGCAGGTCCTGACTTACACAGGGGTGTGATTATTTTCAGCCTATCTCGACCCAAAGCTGAGATATGAAGACTAACGTAACTGGGATTTTCTCTCAATAGGTTTATTGGTATTGAATATATTGGAGTTAAATTTATGAGCTTGTTATACATCCAATAAAGCAAAATACAGATGCAATGTAGGATATAATGGACTGACTAGGCTTTTCTGATGGCACCCTTCTACTCATGTGTTTACCTAGCTTCACTGGAAGTAGGAATCCCATCATAAAATTTACAGTTATACATCTTATGCAGCACAACATGTCCGTACATCTCAGCTTTGGGATGTGGTAGAGCAAATATTACCACACCACTGTCTTCGTCGGGACCTCCCTGACACACTGTGTGGGTTTGAAGAAGATCTGAGGAGGTCACATTTTTCACCCAAAAAAACACTAAGGGGTACCCCTTTGTGTTTTTTTAGACTACATTTTTGACCATCTCAGATTCCTTCCAAACTCATGATGTTGATTGGGCAGGTCCTGACTTACACAGGAGTGTGGTTATTTTCAGCCTATCTCATCCCAAAACTGAGATAGAAGGACTAACGTAACTGGGATTTTCTCTCAATAGGTTTATTGGTATTGAATATATTGGAGTTAAATTTATGACATTGTTATACATCCAATAAAGCAAAATACAGATGCAATGTAGGATATAATGGACTGACTAGGCTTTTCTGATGGCACCCTTCTACTCATGTGTTTACCTAGCTTCACTGGAAGTAGGAATCCCATCATGAAATTTACAGTTATACATCTTATGCAGCACAACATGTCCGTACATCTCAGCTTTGGGATGTGGTAGAACAAAATTTACCACACCACTGTCTTCATCGGGACCTCCCTGACACACTGTGTGGGTTTGAAAAAGATCTGAGGAGGTCACATTTTTCACCCAAAAAAACACTAAGGGGTACCCCTTTGTGTTTTTTTAGACTACATTTTTTACCATCTCAGATTTCTTCCAAACTCATGATGTTGATTGAGCAGGTCCTGACTTACACAGGGGTGTGATTATTTTCAGCCTATCTCGACCCAAAGCTGAGATATGAAGACTAACGTATTTGGGATTTTCTCTCAATAGGTTTATTGGTATTGAATATATTGGAGTTAAATTTATGAGCTTGTTATACATCCAATAAAGCAAAATACAGATGCAATGTAGGATATAATGGACTGACTAGGCTTTTCTGATGGCACCCTTCTACTCATGTGTTTACCTAGCTTCACTGGAAGTAGGAATCCCA
The DNA here is from genome assembly GCF_029633855.1 of Hoplias malabaricus. NCBI lineage: Eukaryota > Metazoa > Chordata > Actinopteri > Characiformes > Erythrinidae > Hoplias > Hoplias malabaricus. Next base: position 77,486 of record NW_027100906.1, read on the forward strand.
TCATAAAATTTACAGTTATACATCTTATGCAGCACAACATGTCCGTACATCTCAGCTTTGGGATGTGGTAGAGCAAATATTACCACACCACTGTCTTCGTCGGGACCTCCCTGACACACTGTGTGGGTTTGAAGAAGATCTGAGGAGGTCACATTTTTCACCCAAAAAAACACTAAGGGGTACCCCTTTGTGTTTTTTTAGACTACATTTTTTACCATCTCAGATTTCTTCCAGACTCATGATGTTGATTGAGCAGGTCCTGACTTACACAGTGGTGTGATTATTTTCAGCCTATCTCGACCCAAAGCTGAGATATGAAGACTAACGTAACTGGGATTTTCTCTCAATAGGTTTATTGGTATTGAATATATTGGAGTTAAATTTATGAGCTTGTTATACATCCAATAAAGCAAAATACAGATGCAATGTAGGATATAATGGACTGACTAGGCTTTTCTGATGGCACCCTTCTACTCATGTGTTTACCTAGCTTCACTGGAAGTAGGAATCCCATCATAAAATTTACAGTTATACATCTTATGCAGCACAACATGTCCGTACATCTCAGCTTTGGGATGTGGTAGAGCAAATATTACCACACCACTGTCTTCGTCGGGACCTCCCTGACACACTGTGTGGGTTTGAAGAAGATCTGAGGAGGTCACATTTTTCACCCAAAAAAACACTAAGGGGTACCCCTTTGTGTTTTTTTAGACTACATTTTTTACCATCTCAGATTTCTTCCAGACTCATGATGTTGATTGAGCAGGTCCTGACTTACACAGGGGTGTGATTATTTTCAGCCTATCTCGACCCAAAGCTGAGATATGAAGACTAACGTAACTGGGATTTTCTCTCAATAGGTTTATTGGTATTGAATATATTGGAGTTAAATTTATGAGCTTGTTATACATCCAATAAAGCAAAATACAGATGCAATGTAGGATATAATGGACTGACTAGGCTTTTCTGATGGCACCCTTCTACTCATGTGTTTACCTAGCTTCACTGGAAGTAGGAATCCCATCATAAAATTTACAGTTATACATCTTATGCAGCACAACATGTCCGTACATCTCAGCTTTGGGATGTGGTAGAGCAAATATTACCACACCACTGTCTTCGTCGGGACCTCCCTGACACACTGTGTGGGTTTGAAGAAGATCTGAGGAGGTCACATTTTTCACCCAAAAAAACACTAAGGGGTACCCCTTTGTGTTTTTTTAGACTACATTTTTGACCATCTCAGATTCCTTCCAAACTCATGATGTTGATTGGGCAGGTCCTGACTTACACAGGAGTGTGGTTATTTTCAGCCTATCTCATCCCAAAACTGAGATAGAAGGACTAACGTAACTGGGATTTTCTCTCAATAGGTTTATTGGTATTGAATATATTGGAGTTAAATTTATGACATTGTTATACATCCAATAAAGCAAAATACAGATGCAATGTAGGATATAATGGACTGACTAGGCTTTTCTGATGGCACCCTTCTACTCATGTGTTTACCTAGCTTCACTGGAAGTAGGAATCCCATCATGAAATTTACAGTTATACATCTTATGCACCACAACATGTCCCTACATCTCAGCTTTGGGATGTGGTAGAGCAAAAAGTACCACACCACTGTCTTCGTCGGGACCTCCCTGACACACTGTGTGGGTTTGAAGAAGATCTGAGGAGGTCACATTTTTCACCCAAAAAAAACACTAAGGGGTACCCCTTTGTGTTTTTTTAGATTACATTTTTTACCATCTCAGATTTCTTCCAAACTCATGATGTTGATTGAGCAGGTCCTGACTTACACAGGGGTGTGATTATTTTCAGCCTATCTCGACCCAAAGCTGAGATATGAAGACTAACGTATTTGGGATTTTCTCTCAATAGGTTTATTGGTATTGAATATATTGGAGTTAAATTTATGAGCTTGTTATACATCCAATAAAGCAAAATACAGATGCAATGTAGGATATAATGGACTGACTAGGCTTTTCTGATGGCACCCTTCTACTCATGTGTTTACCTAGCTTCACTGGAAGTAGGAATCCCATCATAAAATTTACAGTTATACATCTTATGCAGCACAACATGTCCGTACATCTCAGCTTTGGGATGTGGTAGAGCAAATATTACCACACCACTGTCTTCGTCGGGACCTCCCTGACACACTGTGTGGGTTTGAAGAAGATCTGAGGAGGTCACATTTTTCACCCAAAAAAACACTAAGGGGTACCCCTTTGTGTTTTTTTAGACTACATTTTTTACCATCTCAGATTTCTTCCAGACTCATGATGTTGATTGAGCAGGTCCTGACTTACACAGGGGTGTGATTATTTTCAGCCTATCTCGACCCAAAGCTGAGATATGAAGACTAACGTAACTGGGATTTTCTCTCAATAGGTTTATTGGTATTGAATATATTGGAGTTAAATTTATGAGCTTGTTATACATCCAATAAAGCAAAATACAGATGCAATGTAGGATATAATGGACTGACTAGGCTTTTCTGATGGCACCCTTCTACTCATGTGTTTACCTAGCTTCACTGGAAGTAGGAATCCCATCATAAAATTTACAGTTATACATCTTATGCAGCACAACATGTCCGTACATCTCAGCTTTGGGATGTGGTAGAGCAAATATTACCACACCACTGTCTTCGTCGGGACCTCCCTGACACACTGTGTGGGTTTGAAGAAGATCTGAGGAGGTCACATTTTTCACCCAAAAAAACACTAAGGGGTACCCCTTTGTGTTTTTTTAGACTACATTTTTGACCATCTCAGATTCCTTCCAAACTCATGATGTTGATTGGGCAGGTCCTGACTTACACAGGAGTGTGATTATTTGCAGCCTATCTCATCCTAAAGCTGAGATATGAGGACTAACGTATTTGGGATTTTCTCTCAATAGGTTTATTGGTATTGAATATATTGGAGTTAAATTTATGAGCTTGTTATACATCCAATAAAGCAAAATACAGATGCAATGTAGGATATAATGGACTGACTAGGCTTTTCTGATGGCACCCTTCTACTCATGTGTTTACCTAGCTTCACTGGAAGTAGGAATCCCATCATAAAATTTACAGTTATACATCTTATGCAGCACAACATGTCCGTACATCTCAGCTTTGGGATGTGGTAGAGCAAATATTACCACACCACTGTCTTCGTCGGGACCTCCCTGACACACTGTGTGGGTTTGAAGAAGATCTGAGGAGGTCACATTTTTCACCCAAAAAAACACTAAGGGGTACCCCTTTGTGTTTTTTTAGACTACATTTTTTACCATCTCAGATTTCTTCCAGACTCATGATGTTGATTGAGCAGGTCCTGACTTACACAGGGGTGTGATTATTTTCAGCCTATCTCGACCCAAAGCTGAGATATGAAGACTAACGTAACTGGGATTTTCTCTCAATAGGTTTATTGGTATTGAATATATTGGAGTTAAATTTATGAGCTTGTTATACATCCAATAAAGCAAAATACAGATGCAATGTAGGATATAATGGACTGACTAGGCTTTTCTGATGGCACCCTTCTACTCATGTGTTTACCTAGCTTCACTGGAAGTAGGAATCCCATCATAAAATTTACAGTTATACATCTTATGCAGCACAACATGTCCGTACATCTCAGCTTTGGGATGTGGTAGAGCAAATATTACCACACCACTGTCTTCGTCGGGACCTCCCTGACACACTGTGTGGGTTTGAAGAAGATCTGAGGAGGTCACATTTTTCACCCAAAAAAACACTAAGGGGTACCCCTTTGTGTTTTTTTAGACTACATTTTTGACCATCTCAGATTCCTTCCAAACTCATGATGTTGATTGGGCAGGTCCTGACTTACACAGGAGTGTGGTTATTTTCAGCCTATCTCATCCCAAAACTGAGATAGAAGGACTAACGTAACTGGGATTTTCTCTCAATAGGTTTATTGGTATTGAATATATTGGAGTTAAATTTATGACATTGTTATACATCCAATAAAGCAAAATACAGATGCAATGTAGGATATAATGGACTGACTAGGCTTTTCTGATGGCACCCTTCTACTCATGTGTTTACCTAGCTTCACTGGAAGTAGGAATCCCATCATGAAATTTACAGTTATACATCTTATGCACCACAACATGTCCCTACATCTCAGCTTTGGGATGTGGTAGAGCAAAAAGTACCACACCACTGTCTTCGTCGGGACCTCCCTGACACACTGTGTGGGTTTGAAGAAGATCTGAGGAGGTCACATTTTTCACCCAAAAAAAACACTAAGGGGTACCCCTTTGTGTTTTTTTAGATTACATTTTTTACCATCTCAGATTTCTTCCAAACTCATGATGTTGATTGAGCAGGTCCTGACTTACACAGGGGTGTGATTATTTTCAGCCTATCTCGACCCAAAGCTGAGATATGAAGACTAACGTATTTGGGATTTTCTCTCAATAGGTTTATTGGTATTGAATATATTGGAGTTAAATTTATGAGCTTGTTATACATCCAATAAAGCAAAATACAGATGCAATGTAGGATATAATGGACTGACTAGGCTTTTCTGATGGCACCCTTCTACTCATGTGTTTACCTAGCTTCACTGGAAGTAGGAATCCCATCATAAAATTTACAGTTATACATCTTATGCAGCACAACATGTCCGTACATCTCAGCTTTGGGATGTGGTAGAGCAAATATTACCACACCACTGTCTTCGTCGGGACCTCCCTGACACACTGTGTGGGTTTGAAGAAGATCTGAGGAGGTCACATTTTTCACCCAAAAAAACACTAAGGGGTACCCCTTTGTGTTTTTTTAGACTACATTTTTTACCATCTCAGATTTCTTCCAGACTCATGATGTTGATTGAGCAGGTCCTGACTTACACAGGGGTGTGATTATTTTCAGCCTATCTCGACCCAAAGCTGAGATATGAAGACTAACGTAACTGGGATTTTCTCTCAATAGGTTTATTGGTATTGAATATATTGGAGTTAAATTTATGAGCTTGTTATACATCCAATAAAGCAAAATACAGATGCAATGTAGGATATAATGGACTGACTAGGCTTTTCTGATGGCACCCTTCTACTCATGTGTTTACCTAGCTTCACTGGAAGTAGGAATCCCATCATAAAATTTACAGTTATACATCTTATGCAGCACAACATGTCCGTACATCTCAGCTTTGGGATGTGGTAGAGCAAATATTACCACACCACTGTCTTCGTCGGGACCTCCCTGACACACTGTGTGGGTTTGAAGAAGATCTGAGGAGGTCACATTTTTCACCCAAAAAAACACTAAGGGGTACCCCTTTGTGTTTTTTTAGACTACATTTTTGACCATCTCAGATTCCTTCCAAACTCATGATGTTGATTGGGCAGGTCCTGACTTACACAGGAGTGTGGTTATTTTCAGCCTATCTCATCCCAAAACTGAGATAGAAGGACTAACGTAACTGGGATTTTCTCTCAATAGGTTTATTGGTATTGAATATATTGGAGTTAAATTTATGACATTGTTATACATCCAATAAAGCAAAATACAGATGCAATGTAGGATATAATGGACTGACTAGGCTTTTCTGATGGCACCCTTCTACTCATGTGTTTACCTAGCTTCACTGGAAGTAGGAATCCCATCATGAAATTTACAGTTATACATCTTATGCAGCACAACATGTCCGTACATCTCAGCTTTGGGATGTGGTAGAACAAAATTTACCACACCACTGTCTTCATCGGGACCTCCCTGACACACTGTGTGGGTTTGAAAAAGATCTGAGGAGGTCACATTTTTCACCCAAAAAAACACTAAGGGGTACCCCTTTGTGTTTTTTTAGACTACATTTTTGACCATCTCAGATTTCTTCCAAACTCATGATGTTGATTGAGCAGGTCCTGACTTACACAGGGGTGTGATTATTTTCAGCCTATCTCATCCCAAAGCTGAGATATGAAGACTAACGTAACTGGGATTTTCTCTCAATAGGTTTATTGGTATTGAATATATTGGAGTTAAATTTATGAGCTTGTTATACATCCAATAAAGCAAAATACAGATGCAATGTAGGATATAATGGACTGACTAGGCTTTTCTGATGGCACCCTTCTACTCATGTGTTTACCTAGCTTCACTGGAAGTAGGAATCCCATCATGAAATTTACAGTTATACATCTTATGCACCACAACATGTCCCTACATCTCAGCTTTGGGATGTGGTAGAGCAAAAAGTACCACACCACTGTCTTCGTCGGGACCTCCCTGACACACTGTGTGGGTTTGAAGAAGATCTGAGGAGGTCACATTTTTCACCCAAAAAAAACACTAAGGGGTACCCCTTTGTGTTTTTTTAGATTACATTTTTTACCATCTCAGATTTCTTCCAAACTCATGATGTTGATTGAGCAGGTCCTGACTTACACAGGGGTGTGATTATTTTCAGCCTATCTCGACCCAAAGCTGAGATATGAAGACTAACGTATTTGGGATTTTCTCTCAATAGGTTTATTGGTATTGAATATATTGGAGTTAAATTTATGAGCTTGTTATACATCCAATAAAGCAAAATACAGATGCAATGTAGGATATAATGGACTGACTAGGCTTTTCTGATGGCACCCTTCTACTCATGTGTTTACCTAGCTTCACTGGAAGTAGGAATCCCATCATAAAATTTACAGTTATACATCTTATGCAGCACAACATGTCTGTACATCTCAGCTTTGGGATGTGGTAGAGCAAATATTACCACACCACTGTCTTCGTCGGGACCTCCCTGACACACTGTGTGGGTTTGAAGAAGATCTGAGGAGGTCACATTTTTCACCCAAAAAAACACTAAGGGGTACCCCTTTGTGTTTTTTTAGACTACATTTTTTACCATCTCAGATTTCTTCCAGACTCATGATGTTGATTGAGCAGGTCCTGACTTACACAGGGGTGTGATTATTTTCAGCCTATCTCGACCCAAAGCTGAGATATGAAGACTAACGTAACTGGGATTTTCTCTCAATAGGTTTATTGGTATTGAATATATTGGAGTTAAATTTATGAGCTTGTTATACATCCAATAAAGCAAAATACAGATGCAATGTAGGATATAATGGACTGACTAGGCTTTTCTGATGGCACCCTTCTACTCATGTGTTTACCTAGCTTCACTGGAAGTAGGAATCCCATCATGAAATTTACAGTTATACATCTTATGCAGCACAACATGTCCGTACATCTCAGCTTTGGGATGTGGTAGAGCAAATATTACCACACCACTGTCTTCGTCGGGACCTCCCTGACACACTGTGTGGGTTTGAAGAAGATCTGAGGAGGTCACATTTTTCACCCAAAAAAACACTAAGGGGTACCCCTTTGTGTTTTTTTAGACTACATTTTTGACCATCTCAGATTCCTTCCAAACTCATGATGTTGATTGGGCAGGTCCTGACTTACACAGGAGTGTGGTTATTTTCAGCCTATCTCATCCCAAAACTGAGATAGAAGGACTAACGTAACTGGGATTTTCTCTCAATAGGTTTATTGGTATTGAATATATTGGAGTTAAATTTATGACATTGTTATACATCCAATAAAGCAAAATACAGATGCAATGTAGGATATAATGGACTGACTAGGCTTTTCTGATGGCACCCTTCTACTCATGTGTTTACCTAGCTTCACTGGAAGTAGGAATCCCATCATGAAATTTACAGTTATACATCTTATGCAGCACAACATGTCCGTACATCTCAGCTTTGGGATGTGGTAGAACAAAATTTACCACACCACTGTCTTCGTCGGGACCTCCCTGACACACTGTGTGGGTTTGAAAAAGATCTGAGGAGGTCACATTTTTCACCCAAAAAAACACTAAGGGGTACCCCTTTGTGTTTTTTTAGACTACATTTTTGACCATCTCAGATTTCTTCCAAACTCATGATGTTGATTGAGCAGGTCCTGACTTACACAGGGGTGTGATTATTTTCAGCCTATCTCATCCCAAAGCTGAGATATGAAGACTAACGTAACTGGGATTTTCTCTCAATAGGTTTATTGGTATTGAATATATTGGAGTTAAATTTATGAGCTTGTTATACATCCAATAAAGCAAAATACAGATGCAATGTAGGATATAATGGACTGACTAGGCTTTTCTGATGGCACCCTTCTACTCATGTGTTTACCTAGCTTCACTGGAAGTAGGAATCCCATCATGAAATTTACAGTTATACATCTTATGCACCACAACATGTCCCTACATCTCAGCTTTGGGATGTGGTAGAGCAAAAAGTACCACACCACTGTCTTCGTCGGGACCTCCCTGACACACTGTGTGGGTTTGAAGAAGATCTGAGGAGGTCACATTTTTCACCCAAAAAAAACACTAAGGGGTACCCCTTTGTGTTTTTTTAGATTACATTTTTTACCATCTCAGATTTCTTCCAAACTCATGATGTTGATTGAGCAGGTCCTGACTTACACAGGGGTGTGATTATTTTCAGCCTATCTCGACCCAAAGCTGAGATATGAAGACTAACGTATTTGGGATTTTCTCTCAATAGGTTTATTGGTATTGAATATATTGGAGTTAAATTTATGAGCTTGTTATACATCCAATAAAGCAAAATACAGATGCAATGTAGGATATAATGGACTGACTAGGCTTTTCTGATGGCACCCTTCTACTCATGTGTTTACCTAGCTTCACTGGAAGTAGGAATCCCATCATAAAATTTACAGTTATACATCTTATGCAGCACAACATGTCCGTACATCTCAGCTTTGGGATGTGGTAGAGCAAATATTACCACACCACTGTCTTCGTCGGGACCTCCCTGACACACTGTGTGGGTTTGAAGAAGATCTGAGGAGGTCACATTTTTCACCCAAAAAAACACTAAGGGGTACCCCTTTGTGTTTTTTTAGACTACATTTTTTACCATCTCAGATTTCTTCCAGACTCATGATGTTGATTGAGCAGGTCCTGACTTACACAGGGGTGTGATTATTTTCAGCCTATCTCGACCCAAAGCTGAGATATGAAGACTAACGTAACTGGGATTTTCTCTCAATAGGTTTATTGGTATTGAATATATTGGAGTTAAATTTATGAGCTTGTTATACATCCAATAAAGCAAAATACAGATGCAATGTAGGATATAATGGACTGACTAGGCTTTTCTGATGGCACCCTTCTACTCATGTGTTTACCTAGCTTCACTGGAAGTAGGAATCCCATCATAAAATTTACAGTTATACATCTTATGCAGCACAACATGTCCGTACATCTCAGCTTTGGGATGTGGTAGAGCAAATATTACCACACCACTGTCTTCGTCGGGACCTCCCTGACACACTGTGTGGGTTTGAAGAAGATCTGAGGAGGTCACATTTTTCACCCAAAAAAACACTAAGGGGTACCCCTTTGTGTTTTTTTAGACTACATTTTTGACCATCTCAGATTCCTTCCAAACTCATGATGTTGATTGGGCAGGTCCTGACTTACACAGGAGTGTGGTTATTTTCAGCCTATCTCATCCCAAAACTGAGATAGAAGGACTAACGTAACTGGGATTTTCTCTCAATAGGTTTATTGGTATTGAATATATTGGAGTTAAATTTATGACATTGTTATACATCCAATAAAGCAAAATACAGATGCAATGTAGGATATAATGGACTGACTAGGCTTTTCTGATGGCACCCTTCTACTCATGTGTTTACCTAGCTTCACTGGAAGTAGGAATCCCATCATGAAATTTACAGTTATACATCTTATGCAGCACAACATGTCCGTACATCTCAGCTTTGGGATGTGGTAGAACAAAATTTACCACACCACTGTCTTCGTCGGGACCTCCCTGACACACTGTGTGGGTTTGAAAAAGATCTGAGGAGGTCACATTTTTCACCCAAAAAAACACTAAGGGGTACCCCTTTGTGTTTTTTTAGAATACATTTTTGACCATCTCAGATTTCTTCCAAACTCATGATGTTGATTGAGCAGGTCCTGACTTACACAGGGGTGTGAATATTTTCAGCCTATCTCATCCCAAAGCTGAGATATGAAGACTAACGTAACTGGGATTTTCTCTCAATAGGTTTATTGGTATTGAATATATTGGAGTTAAATTTATGAGCTTGTTATACATCCAATAAAGCAAAATACAGATGCAATGTAGGATATAATGGACTGACTAGGCTTTTCTGATGGCACCCTTCTACTCATGTGTTTACCTAGCTTCACTGGAAGTAGGAATCCCATCATGAAATTTACAGTTATACATCTTATGCACCACAACATGTCCCTACATCTCAGCTTTGGGATGTGGTAGAGCAAAAAGTACCACACCACTGTCTTCGTCGGGACCTCCCTGACACACTGTGTGGGTTTGAAGAAGATCTGAGGAGGTCACATTTTTCACCCAAAAAAAACACTAAGGGGTACCCCTTTGTGTTTCTTTAGACTACATTTTTTACCATCTCAGATTTCTTCCAAACTCATGATGTTGATTGAGCAGGTCCTGACTTACACAGGGGTGTGATTATTTTCAGCCTATCTCGACCCAAAGCTGAGATATGAAGACTAACGTATTTGGGATTTTCTCTCAATAGGTTTATTGGTATTGAATATATTGGAGTTAAATTTATGAGCTTGTTATACATCCAATAAAGCAAAATACAGATGCAATGTAGGATATAATGGACTGACTAGGCTTTTCTGATGGCACCCTTCTACTCATGTGTTTACCTAGCTTCACTGGAAGTAGGAATCCCATCATAAAATTTACAGTTATACATCTTATGCAGCACAACATGTCCGTACATCTCAGCTTTGGGATGTGGTAGAGCAAATATTACCACACCACTGTCTTCGTCGGGACCTCCCTGACACACTGTGTGGGTTTGAAGAAGATCTGAGGAGGTCACATTTTTCACCCAAAAAAACACTAAGGGGTACCCCTTTGTGTTTTTTTAGACTACATTTTTTACCATCTCAGATTTCTTCCAGACTCATGATGTTGATTGAGCAGGTTCTGACTTACACAGGGGTGTGATTATTTTCAGCCTATCTCGACCCAAAGCTGAGATATGAAGACTAACGTAACTGGGATTTTCTCTCAATAGGTTTATTTGTATTGAATATATTGGAGTTAAATTTATGAGCTTGTTATACATCCAATAAAGCAAAATACAGATGCAATGTAGGATATAATGGACTGACTAGGCTTTTCTGATGGCACCCTTCTACTCATGTGTTTACCTAGCTTCACTGGAAGTAGGAATCCCATCATGAAATTTACAGTTATACATCTTATGCAGCACAATATGTCCGTACATCTCAGCTTTGGGATGTGGTAGAGCAAAATTTACCACACCACTGTCTTCGTCGGGACCTCCCTGACACACTGTGTGGGTTTGAGGAAGATCTGAGGAGGTCACATTTTTCACCCAAAAAAACACTAAGGGGTACCCCTTTGTGTTTTTTTAGACTACATTTTTGACCATCTCAGATTTCTTCCAAACTCATGATGTTGATTGAGCAGGTCCTGACTTACACAGGGGTGTGATCATTTTCAGCCTATCTCATCCCAAAGCTGAGATATGAAGACTAACGTAACTGGGATTTTCTCTCAATAGGTTTATTGGTATTGAATATATTGGAGTTAAATTTATGAGCTTGTTATACATCCAATAAAGCAAAATACAGATGCAATGTAGGATATAATGGACTGACTAGGCTTTTCTGATGGCACCCTTCTACTCATGTGTTTACCTAGCTTCACTGGAAGTAGGAATCCCATCATGAAATTAACAGTTATACATCTTGTGCAGCACAATATGTCCCTACATCTCAGCTTTGGGATGTGGTAGAGCAAAAAGTACCACACCACTGTCTTCGTCGGGACCTCCCTGACACACTGTGTGGGTTTGAAGAAGATCTGAGGATGTCACATTTTTCACCCAAAAAAACACTAAGGGGTACCCCTTTGTGTTTTTTTAGACTACATTTTTGACCATCTCAGATTCCTTCCAAACTCATGATGTTGATTGGGCAGGTCCTGACTTACACAGGGGTGTGATTATTTTCAGCCTATCTCATCCCAAAGCTGAGATATGAAGACTAACGTAACTGGGATTTTCTCTCAATAGGTTTATTGGTATTGAATATATTGGAGTTAAATTTATGAGCTTGTTATACATCCAATAAAGCAAAATACAGATGCAATGTAGGATATAATGGACTGACTAGGTTTTTCTGATGGCACCCTTCTACTCTTGTGTTTACCTAGCTTCACTGGAAGTAGGAATCCCATCATGAAATTTACAGTTATACATCTTATGCAGCACAACATGTCCGTACATCTCAGCTTTGGGATGTGGTAGAGCAAATATTACCACACCACTGTCTTCGTCGGGACCTCCCTGGCACACTGTGTGGGTTTGAAGAAGATCTGAGGAGGTCACATTTTTCACCCAAAAAAACACTAAGGGGAACCCCTTTGTGTTTTTTTATACTACATTTTTGACCGTCTCAGATTTCTTCCAAACTCATGATGTTGATTGAGCAGGTCCTGACTTACACAGGGGTGTAATTATTTTCAGCCTATCGCATCCCAAAGCTGAGATATGAGGACTAACATAACTGGGATTTTCTCTCAATAGGTTTATTGGTATTGAATATATTGGAGTTAAATTTATGAGCTTGTTATACATCCAATAAAGCAAAATACAGATGCAATGTAGGATATAATGGACTGACTAGGTTTTTCTGATGGCACCCTTCTACTCTTGTGTTTACCTAGCTTCACTGGAAGTAGGAATCCCATCATGAAATTTACAGTTATACATCTTATGCAGCACAACATGTCCGTACATCTCAGCTTTGGGATGTGGTAGAGCAAATATTACCACACCACTGTCTTCGTCGGGACCTCCCTGGCACACTGTGTGGGTTTGAAGAAGATCTGAGGAGGTCACATTTTTCACCCAAAAAAACACTAAGGGGAACCCCTTTGTGTTTTTTTATACTACATTTTTGACCGTCTCAGATTTCTTCCAAACTCATGATGTTGATTGAGCAGGTCCTGACTTACACAGGGGTGTAATTATTTTCAGCCTATCTCATCCCAAAGCTGAGATATGAGGACTAACATAACTGGGATTTTCTCTCAATAGGTTTATTGGTATTGAATATATTGGAGTTAAATTTATGAGCTTGTTATACATCCAATAAAGCAAAATACAGATGCAATGTAGGATATAATGGACTGACTAGGTTTTTCTGATGGCACCCTTCTACTCATGTGTTTACCTAGCTTCACTGGAAGTAGGAATCCCATCATGAAATTTACAGTTATACATCTTATGCAGCACAACATGTCCGTACATCTCAGCTTTGGGATGTGGTAGAGCAAATATTACCACACCACTGTCTTCGTCGGGACCTCCCTGGCACACTGTGTGGGTTTGAAGAAGATCTGAGGAGGTCACATTTTTCACCCAAAAAAACACTAAGGGGTACCCCTTTGTGTTTTTTTAGACTACATTTTTGACCGTCTCAGATTTCTTCCAAACTCATGATGTTGATTGAGCAGGTCCTGACTTACACAGGGGTGTAATTATTTTCAGCCTATCTCATCCCAAAGCTGAGATATGAGGACTAACATAACTGGGATTTTCTCTCAATAGGTTTATTGGTGTTGAATATATTGGAGTTAAATTTATGAGCTTGTTATACATCCAATAAAGCAAAATACAGATGCAATGTAGGATATAATGGACTGACTAGGCTTTTCTGATGGCACCCTTCTACTCATGTGTTTACCTAGCTTCACTGGAAGTAGGAATCCCATCATGAAATTTACAGTTATACATCTTATGCAGCACAACATGTCCGTACATCTCAGCTTTGGGATGTGGTAGAGCAAATATTACCACACCACTGTCTTCGTCGGGACCTCCCTGGCACACTGTGTGGGTTTGAAGAAGATCTGAGGAGGTCACATTTTTCACCCAAAAAAACACTAAGGGGAACCCCTTTGTGTTTTTTTATACTACATTTTTGACCATCTCAGATTTCTTCCAAACTCATGATGTTGATTGAGCAGGTCCTGACTTACACAGGAGTGTGATTATTTTCAGCCTATCTCATCCCAAAGCTGAGATATGAGGACTAACGTAACTGGGATTTTCTCTCAATAGGTTTATTGGTATTGAATATATTGGAGTTAAATTTATGAGCTTGTTATACATCCAATAAAGCAAAATACAGATGCAATGTAGGATATAATGGACTGACTAGGTTTTTCTGATGGCACCCTTCTACTCATGTGTTTACCTAGCTTCACTGGAAGTAGGAATCCCATCATGAAATTTACAGTTATACATCTTATGCAGCACAACATGTCCGTACATCTCAGCTTTGGGATGTGGTAGAGCAAATATTACCACACCACTGTCTTCGTCGGGACCTCCCTGGCACACTGTGTGGGTTTGAAGAAGATCTGAGGAGGTCACATTTTTCACCCAAAAAAACACTAAGGGGTACCCCTTTGTGTTTTTTTAGACTACATTTTTGACCGTCTCAGATTTCTTCCAAACTCATGATGTTGATTGAGCAGGTCCTGACTTACACAGGGGTGTAATTATTTTCAGCCTATCTCATCCCAAAGCTGAGATATGAGGACTAACATAACTGGGATTTTCTCTCAATAGGTTTATTGGTGTTGAATATATTGGAGTTAAATTTATGAGCTTGTTATACATCCAATAAAGCAAAATACAGATGCAATGTAGGATATAATGGACTGACTAGGCTTTTCTGATGGCACCCTTCTACTCATGTGTTTACCTAGCTTCACTGGAAGTAGGAATCCCATCATGAAATTTACAGTTATACATCTTATGCAGCACAACATGTCCGTACATCTCAGCTTTGGGATGTGGTACAGCAAATATTACCAAACCACTGTCTTCGTCGGGACCTCCCTGGCACACTGTGTGGGTTTGAAGAAGATCTGAGGATGTCACATTTTTCACCCAAAAAAACACTAAGGGGTACCCCTTTGTGTTTTTTTAGACTACATTTTTGACCATCTCAGATTCCTTCCAAACTCATGATGTTGATTGAGCAGGTCCTGACTTACACAGGGGTGTAATTATTTTCAGCCTATCTCATCCCAAAGCTGAGATATGAGGACTAACATAACTGGGATTTTCTCTCAATAGGTTTATTGCTGTTGAATATATTGGAGTTAAATTTATGAGCTTGTTATACATCCAATAAAGCAAAATACAGATGCAATGTAGGATATAATGGACTGACTAGGCTTTTCTGATGGCACCCTTCTACTCATGTGTTTACCTAGCTTCACTGGAAGTAGGAATCCCATCATGAAATTTACAGTAATACATCTTATGCAGCACAACATGTCCCTACATCTCAGCTTTGGGATGTGGTAGAGCAAAAAGTACCACACCACTGTCTTCGTCGGGACCTCCCTGACACACTGTGTGGGTTTGAAGAAGATCTGAGGAGGTCACATTTTTCACCCAAAAAAACACTAAGGGGTACCCCTTTGTGTTTTTTTAGACTACATTTTTGACCATCTCAGATTTCTTCCAAACTCATGATGTTGATTGAGCAGGTCCTGACTTACACAGGGGTGTGATTATTTTCAGCCTATCTCATCCCAAAGCTGAGATATGAAGACTAACGTAACTGGGATTTTCTCTCAATAGGTTTATTGGTATTGAATATATTGGAGTTAAATTTATGAGCTTGTTATACATCCAATAAAGCAAAATACAGATGCAATGTAGGATATAATGGACTGACTAGGCTTTTCTGATGGCACCCTTCTACTCATGTGTTTACCTAGCTTTACTGGAAGTAGGAATCCCATCATGAAATTTACAGTTATACATCTTATGCAGCACAACATGTCCCTACATCTCAGCTTTGGGATGTGGTAGAGCAAAATTTACCACACCACTGTCTTCGTCGGGACCTCCCTGACACACTGTGTGGGTTTGAAGAAGATCTGAGGAGGTCACATTTTTCACCCAAAAAATCACTAAGGGGTACCTCTTTGTGTTTTTTTAGACTACATTTTTAACCATCTCAGATTCCTTCCAAACTCATGATGTTGATTGGGCAGGTCCTGACTTACACAGGAGTGTGATTATTTTCAGCCTATCTCATCCCAAAGCTGAGATATGAGGACTAACGTAACTGGGATTTTCTCTCAATAGGTTTATTGGTATTGAATATATTGGAGTTAAATTTATGAGCTTGTTATACATCCAATAAAGCAAAATACAGATGCAATGTAGGATATAATGGACTGACTAGGCTTTTCTGATGGCACTCTTCTACTCATGTGTTTACCTAGCTTTACTGGAAGTAGGAATCCCATCATGAAATTTACAGTTATACATCTTATGCAGCACAACATGTCCCTACATCTCAGCTTTGGGATGTGGTAGAGCAAAAAGTACCACACCACTGTATTCGTCGGGACTTCCCTGACACACTGTGTGGGTTTGAAGAAGATCTGAGGAGGTCACATTTTTCACCCAAAAAAACACTAAGGGGTACCCCTTTGTGTTTTTTTAGACTACATTTTTGACCATCTCAGATTTCTTCCAAACTCATGATGTTGATTGAGCAGGTCCTGACTTACACAGGGGTGTGATTATTTTCAGCCTATCTCATCCCAAAGCTGAGATATGAAGACTAACGTAACTGGGATTTTCTCTCAATAGGTTTATTGGTATTGAATATATTGGAGTTAAATTTATGAGCTTGTTATACATCCAATAAAGCAAAATACAGATGCAATGTAGGATATAATGGACTGACTAGGCTTTTTTGATGGCACCCTTCTACTCATGTGTTTACCTAGCTTCACTGGAAGTAGGAATCCCATCATGAAATTTACAGTTATACATCTTATGCAGCACAACATGTCCCTACATCTCAGCTTTGGGATGTGGTAGAGCAAAAAGTACCACACCACTGTCTTTGTCGGGACCTCCCTGACACACTGTGTGGGTTTGAAGAAGATCTGAGGAGGTCACATTTTTCACCCAAAAAATCACTAAGGGGTACCCCTTTGTGTTTTTTTAGACTACATTTTTGACCATCTCAGATTTCTTCCAAACTCATGATGTTGATTGAGCAGGTCCTGACTTACACAGGGGTGTGATTATTTTCAGCCTATCTCATCCCAAAACTGAGATATGAGGACTAACGTAACTGGGATTTTCTCTCAATAGGTTTATTGGTATTGAATATATTGGAGTTAAATTTATGAGCTTGTTATACATCCAATAAAGCAAAATACAGATGCAATGTAGGATATAAAGGACTGACTAGGCTTTTCTGATGGCACCCTTCTACTCATGTGTTTACCTAGCTTCACTGGAAGTAGGAATCCCATCATGAAATTTACAGTTATACATCTTATGCAGCACAACATGTCCCTACATCTCAGCTTTGGGATGTGGTAGAGCAAAAAGTACCACACCACTGTCTTCGTCGGGACCTCCCTGACACACTGTGTGGGTTTGAAGAAGATCTGAGGAGGTCACATTTTTCACCCAAAAAAACACTAAGGGGTACCTCTTTGTGTTTTTTTAGACTACATTTTTGACCATCTCAGATTTCTTCCAAACTCATGATGTTGATTGAGCAGGTCCTGACTTACACAGGAGTGTGATTATTTTCAGCCTATCTCATCCCAAAACTGAGATATGAGGACTAACGTAACTGGGATTTTCTCTCAATAGGTTTATTGGTATTGAATATATTGGAGTTAAATTTATGAGCTTGTTATACATCCAATAAAGCAAAATACAG
The DNA here is from genome assembly GCF_029633855.1 of Hoplias malabaricus. Classification (NCBI taxonomy): domain Eukaryota; kingdom Metazoa; phylum Chordata; class Actinopteri; order Characiformes; family Erythrinidae; genus Hoplias; species Hoplias malabaricus. The sequence goes on from NW_027100906.1 coordinate 95,353, forward strand.
ATGCAATGTAGGATATAATGGACTGACTAGGCTTTTCTGATGGCACCCTTCTACTCATGTGTTTACCTAGCTTCACTGGAAGTAGGAATCCCATCATGAAATTTACAGTTATACATCTTATGCACCACAACATGTCCCTACATCTCAGCTTTGGGATGTGGTAGAGCAAAAAGTACCACACCACTGTCTTCGTCGGGACCTCCCTGACACACTGTGTGGGTTTGAAGAAGATCTGAGGAGGTCACATTTTTCACCCAAAAAAAACACTAAGGGGTACCCCTTTGTGTTTTTTTAGACTACATTTTTTACCATCTCAGATTTCTTCCAAACTCATGATGTTGATTGAGCAGGTCCTGACTTACACAGGGGTGTGATTATTTTCAGCCTATCTCGACCCAAAGCTGAGATATGAAGACTAACGTATTTGGGATTTTCTCTCAATAGGTTTATTGGTATTGAATATATTGGAGTTAAATTTATGAGCTTGTTATACATCCAATAAAGCAAAATACAGATGCAATGTAGGATATAATGGACTGACTAGGCTTTTCTGATGGCACCCTTCTACTCATGTGTTTACCTAGCTTCACTGGAAGTAGGAATCCCATCATAAAATTTACAGTTATACATCTTATGCAGCACAACATGTCCGTACATCTCAGCTTTGGGATGTGGTAGAGCAAATATTACCACACCACTGTCTTCGTCGGGACCTCCCTGACACACTGTGTGGGTTTGAAGAAGATCTGAGGAGGTCACATTTTTCACCCAAAAAAACACTAAGGGGTACCCCTTTGTGTTTTTTTAGACTACATTTTTTACCATCTCAGATTTCTTCCAGACTCATGATGTTGATTGAGCAGGTCCTGACTTACACAGGGGTGTGATTATTTTCAGCCTATCTCGACCCAAAGCTGAGATATGAAGACTAACGTAACTGGGATTTTCTCTCAATAGGTTTATTGGTATTGAATATATTGGAGTTAAATTTATGAGCTTGTTATACATCCAATAAAGCAAAATACAGATGCAATGTAGGATATAATGGACTGACTAGGCTTTTCTGATGGCACCCTTCTACTCATGTGTTTACCTAGCTTCACTGGAAGTAGGAATCCCATCATAAAATTTACAGTTATACATCTTATGCAGCACAACATGTCCGTACATCTCAGCTTTGGGATGTGGTAGAGCAAATATTACCACACCACTGTCTTCGTCGGGACCTCCCTGACACACTGTGTGGGTTTGAAGAAGATCTGAGGAGATCACATTTTTCACCCAAAAAAACACTAAGGGGTACCCCTTTGTGTTTTTTTAGACTACATTTTTGACCATCTCAGATTCCTTCCAAACTCATGATGTTGATTGGGCAGGTCCTGACTTACACAGGAGTGTGGTTATTTTCAGCCTATCTCATCCCAAAACTGAGATAGAAGGACTAACGTAACTGGGATTTTCTCTCAATAGGTTTATTGGTATTGAATATATTGGAGTTAAATTTATGAGCTTGTTATACATCCAATAAAGCAAAATACAGATGCAATGTAGGATATAATGGACTGACTAGGCTTTTCTGATGGCACCCTTCTACTCATGTGTTTACCTAGCTTCACTGGAAGTAGGAATCCCATCATGAAATTTACAGTTATACATCTTATGCAGCACAACATGTCCGTACATCTCAGCTTTGGGATGTGGTAGAACAAAATTTACCACACCACTGTCTTCATCGGGACCTCCCTGACACACTGTGTGGGTTTGAAAAAGATCTGAGGAGGTCACATTTTTCACCCAAAAAAACACTAAGGGGTACCCCTTTGTGTTTTTTTAGACTACATTTTTGACCATCTCAGATTTCTTCCAAACTCATGATGTTGATTGAGCAGGTCCTGACTTACACAGGGGTGTGATTATTTTCAGCCTATCTCATCCCAAAGCTGAGATATGAAGACTAACGTAACTGGGATTTTCTCTCAATAGGTTTATTGGTATTGAATATATTGGAGTTAAATTTATGAGCTTGTTATACATCCAATAAAGCAAAATACAGATGCAATGTAGGATATAATGGACTGACTAGGCTTTTCTGATGGCACCCTTCTACTCATGTGTTTACCTAGCTTCACTGGAAGTAGGAATCCCATCATGAAATTTACAGTTATACATCTTATGCACCACAACATGTCCCTACATCTCAGCTTTGGGATGTGGTAGAGCAAAAAGTACCACACCACTGTCTTCGTCGGGACCTCCCTGACACACTGTGTGGGTTTGAAGAAGATCTGAGGAGGTCACATTTTTCACCCAAAAAAAACACTAAGGGGTACCCCTTTGTGTTTTTTTAGATTACATTTTTTACCATCTCAGATTTCTTCCAAACTCATGATGTTGATTGAGCAGGTCCTGACTTACACAGGGGTGTGATTATTTTCAGCCTATCTCGACCCAAAGCTGAGATATGAAGACTAACGTATTTGGGATTTTCTCTCAATAGGTTTATTGGTATTGAATATATTGGAGTTAAATTTATGAGCTTGTTATACATCCAATAAAGCAAAATACAGATGCAATGTAGGATATAATGGACTGACTAGGCTTTTCTGATGGCACCCTTCTACTCATGTGTTTACCTAGCTTCACTGGAAGTAGGAATCCCATCATAAAATTTACAGTTATACATCTTATGCAGCACAACATGTCCGTACATCTCAGCTTTGGGATGTGGTAGAGCAAATATTACCACACCACTGTCTTCGTCGGGACCTCCCTGACACACTGTGTGGGTTTGAAGAAGATCTGAGGAGGTCACATTTTTCACCCAAAAAAACACTAAGGGGTACCCCTTTGTGTTTTTTTAGACTACATTTTTTACCATCTCAGATTTCTTCCAGACTCATGATGTTGATTGAGCAGGTCCTGACTTACACAGGGGTGTGATTATTTTCAGCCTATCTCGACCCAAAGCTGAGATATGAAGACTAACGTAACTGGGATTTTCTCTCAATAGGTTTATTGGTATTGAATATATTGGAGTTAAATTTATGAGCTTGTTATACATCCAATAAAGCAAAATACAGATGCAATGTAGGATATAATGGACTGACTAGGCTTTTCTGATGGCACCCTTCTACTCATGTGTTTACCTAGCTTCACTGGAAGTAGGAATCCCATCATGAAATTTACAGTTATACATCTTATGCAGCACAACATGTCCGTACATCTCAGCTTTGGGATGTGGTAGAACAAAATTTACCACACCACTGTCTTCGTCGGGACCTCCCTGACACACTGTGTGGGTTTGAAAAAGATCTGAGGAGGTCACATTTTTCACCCAAAAAAACACTAAGGGGTACCCCTTTGTGTTTTTTTAGACTACATTTTTGACCATCTCAGATTTCTTCCAAACTCATGATGTTGATTGAGCAGGTCCTGACTTACACAGGGGTGTGATTATTTTCAGCCTATCTCATCCCAAAGCTGAGATATGAAGACTAACGTAACTGGGATTTTCTCTCAATAGGTTTATTGGTATTGAATATATTGGAGTTAAATTTATGAGCTTGTTATACATCCAATAAAGCAAAATACAGATGCAATGTAGGATATAATGGACTGACTAGGCTTTTCTGATGGCACCCTTCTACTCATGTGTTTACCTAGCTTCACTGGAAGTAGGAATCCCATCATGAAATTTACAGTTATACATCTTATGCACCACAACATGTCCCTACATCTCAGCTTTGGGATGTGGTAGAGCAAAAAGTACCACACCACTGTCTTCGTCGGGACCTCCCTGACACACTGTGTGGGTTTGAAGAAGATCTGAGGAGGTCACATTTTTCACCCAAAAAAAACACTAAGGGGTACCCCTTTGTGTTTTTTTAGACTACATTTTTTACCATCTCAGATTTCTTCCAAACTCATGATGTTGATTGAGCAGGTCCTGACTTACACAGGGGTGTGATTATTTTCAGCCTATCTCGACCCAAAGCTGAGATATGAAGACTAACGTATTTGGGATTTTCTCTCAATAGGTTTATTGGTATTGAATATATTGGAGTTAAATTTATGAGCTTGTTATACATCCAATAAAGCAAAATACAGATGCAATGTAGGATATAATGGACTGACTAGGCTTTTCTGATGGCACCCTTCTACTCATGTGTTTACCTAGCTTCACTGGAAGTAGGAATCCCATCATAAAATTTACAGTTATACATCTTATGCAGCACAACATGTCCGTACATCTCAGCTTTGGGATGTGGTAGAGCAAATATTACCACACCACTGTCTTCGTCGGGACCTCCCTGACACACTGTGTGGGTTTGAAGAAGATCTGAGGAGGTCACATTTTTCACCCAAAAAAACACTAAGGGGTACCCCTTTGTGTTTTTTTAGACTACATTTTTTACCATCTCAGATTTCTTCCAGACTCATGATGTTGATTGAGCAGGTCCTGACTTACACAGGGGTGTGATTATTTTCAGCCTATCTCGACCCAAAGCTGAGATATGAAGACTAACGTAACTGGGATTTTCTCTCAATAGGTTTATTGGTATTGAATATATTGGAGTTAAATTTATGAGCTTGTTATACATCCAATAAAGCAAAATACAGATGCAATGTAGGATATAATGGACTGACTAGGCTTTTCTGATGGCACCCTTCTACTCATGTGTTTACCTAGCTTCACTGGAAGTAGGAATCCCATCATAAAATTTACAGTTATACATCTTATGCAGCACAACATGTCCGTACATCTCAGCTTTGGGATGTGGTAGAGCAAATATTACCACACCACTGTCTTCGTCGGGACCTCCCTGACACACTGTGTGGGTTTGAAGAAGATCTGAGGAGGTCACATTTTTCACCCAAAAAAACACTAAGGGGTACCCCTTTGTGTTTTTTTAGACTACATTTTTGACCATCTCAGATTCCTTCCAAACTCATGATGTTGATTGGGCAGGTCCTGACTTACACAGGAGTGTGGTTATTTTCAGCCTATCTCATCCCAAAACTGAGATAGAAGGACTAACGTAACTGGGATTTTCTCTTAATAGGTTTATTGGTATTGAATATATTGGAGTTAAATTTATGACATTGTTATACATCCAAAAAAGCAAAATACAGATGCAATGTAGGATATAATGGACTGACTAGGCTTTTCTGATGGCACCCTTCTACTCATGTGTTTACCTAGCTTCACTGGAAGTAGGAATCCCATCATGAAATTTACAGTTATACATCTTATGCAGCACAACATGTCCCTACATCTCAGCTTTGGGATGTGGTAGAGCAAAATTTACCACACCACTGTCTTCGTCGGGACCTCCCTGACACACTCTGTGGGTTTGAAGAAGATCTGAGGAGGTCACATTTTTCACCCAAAAAATCACTAAGGGGTACCTCTTTGTGTTTTTTTAGACTACATTTTTGACCATCTCAGATTTCTTCCAAACTCATGATGTTGATTGAGCAGGTCCTGACTTACACAGGGGTGTGATTATTTTCAGCCTATCTCATCCCAAAGCTGAGATATGAAGACTAACGTAACTGGGATTTTCTCTCAATAGGTTTATTGGTATTGAATATATTGGAGTTAAATTTATGAGCTTGTTATACATCCAATAAAGCAAAATACAGATGCAATGTAGGATATAATGGACTGACTAGGCTTTTCTGATGGCACCCTTCTACTCATGTGTTTACCTAGCTTCACTGGAAGTAGGAATCCCATCATGAAATTTACAGTTATACATCTTATGCACCACAACATGTCCCTACATCTCAGCTTTGGGATGTGGTAGAGCAAAAAGTACCACACCACTGTCTTCGTCGGGACCTCCCTGACACACTGTGTGGGTTTGAAGAAGATCTGAGGAGGTCACATTTTTCACCCAAAAAAAACACTAAGGGGTACCCCTTTGTGTTTTTTTAGACTACATTTTTTACCATCTCAGATTTCTTCCAAACTCATGATGTTGATTGAGCAGGTCCTGACTTACACAGGGGTGTGATTATTTTCAGCCTATCTCGACCCAAAGCTGAGATATGAAGACTAACGTATTTGGGATTTTCTCTCAATAGGTTTATTGGTATTGAATATATTGGAGTTAAATTTATGAGCTTGTTATACATCCAATAAAGTAAAATACAGATGCAATGTAGGATATAATGGACTGACTAGGCTTTTCTGATGGCACCCTTCTACTCATGTGTTTACCTAGCTTCACTGGAAGTAGAAATCCCATCATGAAATTTACAGTTATACATCTTATGCAGCACAACATGTCCGTACATCTTAGCTTTGGGATGTGGTAGAGCAAAATTTACCACACCACTGTCTTCGTCGGGACCTCCCTGACACACTCTGTGGGTTTGAAGAAGATCTGAGGAGGTCACATTTTTCACCCAAAAAATCACTAAGGGGTACCTCTTTGTGTTTTTTTAGACTACATTTTTGACCATCTCAGATTTCTTCCAAACTCATGATGTTGATTGAGCAGGTCCTGACTTACACAGGGGTGTGATTATTTTCAGCCTATCTCATCCCAAAACTGAGATATGAGGACTAACGTAACTGGGATTTTCTCTCAATAGGTTTATTGGTATTGAATATATTGGAGTTAAATTTATGAGCTTGTTATACATCCAATAAAGCAAAATACAGATGCAATGTAGGATATAATGGACTGACTAGGCTTTTCTGATGGCACCCTTCTACTCATGTGTTTACCTAGCTTCACTGGAAGTAGGAATCCCATCATGAAATTTACAGTTATACATCTTATGCAGCACAACATGTCCCTACATCTCAGCTTTGGGATGTGGTAGAGCAAAAAGTACCACACCACTGTCTTCGTCGGGACCTCCCTGACACACTGTGTGGGTTTGAAGAAGATCTGAGGAGGTCACATTTTTCACCCAAAAAAACACTAAGGGGTACCTCTTTGTGTTTTTTTAGACTACATTTTTGACCATCTCAGATTCCTTCCAAACTCATGATGTTGATTGAGCAGGTCCTGACTTACACAGGAGTGTGATTATTTTCAGCCTATCTCATCCCAAAACTGAGATATGAGGACTAACGTAACTGGGATTTTCTCTCAATAGGTTTATTGGTATTGAATATATTGGAGTTAAATTTATGAGCTTGTTATACATCCAATAAAGCAAAATACAGATGCAATGTAGGATATAATGGACTGACTAGGCTTTTCTGATGGCACCCTTCTACTCATGTGTTTACCTAGCTTCACTGGAAGTAGGAATCCCATCATGAAATTTACAGTTATACATCTTATGCAGCACAACATGTCCCTACATCTCAGCTTTGGGATGTGGTAGAGCAAAAAGTACCTCACCACTGTCTTCGTCGGGACCTCCCTGACACACTGTGTGGGTTTGAGGAAGATCTGAGGAGGTCACATTTTTCACCCAAAAAAACACTAAGGGGTACCCCTTTGTGTTTTTTTAGACTACATTTTTGACCATCTCAGATTTCTTCCAAACTCATGATGTTGATTGAGCAGGTCCTGACTTACACAGGGGTGTGATCATTTTCAGCCTATCTCATCCCAAAGCTGAGATATGAAGACTAACGTAACTGGGATTTTCTCTCAATAGGTTTATTGGTATTGAATATATTGGAGTTAAATTTATGAGCTTGTTATACATCCAATAAAGCAAAATACAGATGCAATGTAGGATATAATGGACTGACTAGGCTTTTCTGATGGCACCCTTCTACTCATGTGTTTACCTAGCTTCACTGGAAGTAGGAATCCCATCATGAAATTTACAGTTATACATCTTATGCAGCACAACATGTCCCTACATCTCAGCTTTGGGATGTGGTAGAGCAAAAAGTACCACACCACTGTCTTCGTTGGGACCTCCCTGACACACTGTGTGGGTTTGAAGAAGATCTGAGGAGGTCACATTTTTCACCCAAAAAAACACTAAGGGGTACCCCTTTGTGTTTTTTTAGACTACATTTTTGACCATCTCAGATTTCTTCCAAACTCGTGATGTTGATTGAGCAGGTCCTGACTTACACAGGGGTGTGATCATTTTCAGCCTATCTCATCCCAAAGCTGAGATATGAAGACTAACGTAACTGGGATTTTCTCTCAATAGGTTTATTGGTATTGAATATATTGGAGTTAAATTTATGAGCTTGTTATACATCCAATAAAGCAAAATACAGATGCAATGTAGGATATAATGGACTGACTAGGCTTTTCTGATGGCACTCTTCTACTCATGTGTTTACCTAGCTTTACTGGAAGTAGGAATCCCATCATGAAATTTACAGTTATACATCTTATGCAGCACAACATGTCCCTACATCTCAGCTTTGGGATGTGGTAGAGCAAAAAGTACCACACCACTGTCTTCGTCGGGACCTCCCTGACACACTGTGTGGGTTTGAAGAAGATCTGAGGAGGTCACATTTTTCACCCAAAAAAACACTAAGGGGTACCCCTTTGTGTTTTTTTAGACTACATTTTTGACCATCTCAGATTTCTTCCAAACTCATGATGTTGATTGAGCAGGTCCTGACTTACACAGGGGTGTGATCATTTTCAGCCTATCTCATCCCAAAGCTGAGATATGAAGACTAACGTAACTGGGATTTTCTCTCAATAGGTTTATTGGTATTGAATATATTGGAGTTAAATTTATGAGCTTGTTATACATCCAATAAAGCAAAATACAGATGCAATGTAGGATATAATGGACTGACTAGGCTTTTCTGATGGCACCCTTCTACTCATGTGTTTACCTAGCTTCACTGGAAGTAGGAATCCCATCATGAAATTTACAGTTATACATCTTATGCACCACAACATGTCCCTACATCTCAGCTTTGGGATGTGGTAGAGCAAAAAGTACCACACCACTGTCTTCGTCGGGACCTCCCTGACACACTGTGTGGGTTTGAAGAAGATCTGAGGAGGTCACATTTTTCACCCAAAAAAAACACTAAGGGGTACCCCTTTGTGTTTTTTTAGACTACATTTTTTACCATCTCAGATTTCTTCCAAACTCATGATGTTGATTGAGCAGGTCCTGACTTACACAGGGGTGTGATTATTTTCAGCCTATCTCGACCCAAAGCTGAGATATGAAGACTAACGTATTTGGGATTTTCTCTCAATAGATTTATTGGTATTGAATATATTGGAGTTAAATTTATGAGCTTGTTATACATCCAATAAAGTAAAATACAGATGCAATGTAGGATATAATGGACTGACTAGGCTTTTCTGATGGCACCCTTCTACTCATGTGTTTACCTAGCTTCACTGGAAGTAGAAATCCCATCATGAAATTTACAGTTATACATCTTATGCAGCACAACATGTCCGTACATCTTAGCTTTGGGATGTGGTAGAGCAAAATTTACCACACCACTGTCTTCGTCGGGACCTCCCTGACACACTCTGTGGGTTTGAAGAAGATCTGAGGAGGTCACATTTTTCACCCAAAAAATCACTAAGGGGTACCTCTTTGTGTTTTTTTAGACTACATTTTTGACCATCTCAGATTTCTTCCAAACTCATGATGTTGATTGAGCAGGTCCTGACTTACACAGGGGTGTGATTATTTTCAGCCTATCTCATCCCAAAACTGAGATATGAGGACTAACGTAACTGGGATTTTCTCTCAATAGGTTTATTGGTATTGAATATATTGGAGTTAAATTTATGAGCTTGTTATACATCCAATAAAGCAAAATACAGATGCAATGTAGGATATAATGGACTGACTAGGCTTTTCTGATGGCACCCTTCTACTCATGTGTTTACCTAGCTTCACTGGAAGTAGGAATCCCATCATGAAATTTACAGTTATACATCTTATGCAGCACAACATGTCCCTACATCTCAGCTTTGGGATGTGGTAGAGCAAAAAGTACCACACCACTGTCTTCGTCGGGACCTCCCTGACACACTGTGTGGGTTTGAAGAAGATCTGAGGAGGTCACATTTTTCACCCAAAAAAACACTAAGGGGTACCTCTTTGTGTTTTTTTAGACTACATTTTTGACCATCTCAGATTCCTTCCAAACTCATGATGTTGATTGAGCAGGTCCTGACTTACACAGGAGTGTGATTATTTTCAGCCTATCTCATCCCAAAACTGAGATATGAGGACTAACGTAACTGGGATTTTCTCTCAATAGGTTTATTGGTATTGAATATATTGGAGTTAAATTTATGAGCTTGTTATACATCCAATAAAGCAAAATACAGATGCAATGTAGGATATAATGGACTGACTAGGCTTTTCTGATGGCACCCTTCTACTCATGTGTTTACCTAGCTTCACTGGAAGTAGGAATCCCATCATGAAATTTACAGTTATACATCTTATGCAGCACAACATGTCCCTACATCTCAGCTTTGGGATGTGGTAGAGCAAAAAGTACCTCACCACTGTCTTCGTCGGGACCTCCCTGACACACTGTGTGGGTTTGAGGAAGATCTGAGGAGGTCACATTTTTCACCCAAAAAAACACTAAGGGGTACCCCTTTGTGTTTTTTTAGACTACATTTTTGACCATCTCAGATTTCTTCCAAACTCATGATGTTGATTGAGCAGGTCCTGACTTACACAGGGGTGTGATCATTTTCAGCCTATCTCATCCCAAAGCTGAGATATGAAGACTAACGTAACTGGGATTTTCTCTCAATAGGTTTATTGGTATTGAATATATTGGAGTTAAATTTATGAGCTTGTTATACATCCAATAAAGCAAAATACAGATGCAATGTAGGATATAATGGACTGACTAGGCTTTTCTGATGGCACCCTTCTACTCATGTGTTTACCTAGCTTCACTGGAAGTAGGAATCCCATCATGAAATTTACAGTTATACATCTTATGCAGCACAACATGTCCCTACATCTCAGCTTTGGGATGTGGTAGAGCAAAAAGTACCACACCACTGTCTTCGTTGGGACCTCCCTGACACACTGTGTGGGTTTGAAGAAGATCTGAGGAGGTCACATTTTTCACCCAAAAAAACACTAAGGGGTACCCCTTTGTGTTTTTTTAGACTACATTTTTGACCATCTCAGATTTCTTCCAAACTCGTGATGTTGATTGAGCAGGTCCTGACTTACACAGGGGTGTGATCATTTTCAGCCTATCTCATCCCAAAGCTGAGATATGAAGACTAACGTAACTGGGATTTTCTCTCAATAGGTTTATTGGTATTGAATATATTGGAGTTAAATTTATGAGCTTGTTATACATCCAATAAAGCAAAATACAGATGCAATGTAGGATATAATGGACTGACTAGGCTTTTCTGATGGCACTCTTCTACTCATGTGTTTACCTAGCTTTACTGGAAGTAGGAATCCCATCATGAAATTTACAGTTATACATCTTATGCAGCACAACATGTCCCTACATCTCAGCTTTGGGATGTGGTAGAGCAAAAAGTACCACACCACTGTCTTCGTCGGGACCTCCCTGACACACTGTGTGGGTTTGAAGAAGATCTGAGGAGGTCACATTTTTCACCCAAAAAAACACTAAGGGGTACCCCTTTGTGTTTTTTTAGACTACATTTTTGACCATCTCAGATTTCTTCCAAACTCATGATGTTGATTGAGCAGGTCCTGACTTACACAGGGGTGTGATCATTTTCAGCCTATCTCATCCCAAAGCTGAGATATGAAGACTAACGTAACTGGGATTTTCTCTCAATAGGTTTATTGGTATTGAATATATTGGAGTTAAATTTATGAGCTTGTTATACATCCAATAAAGCAAAATACAGATGCAATGTAGGATATAATGGACTGACTAGGCTTTTCTGATGGCACCCTTCTACTCATGTGTTTACCTAGCTTCACTGGAAGTAGGAATCCCATCATGAAATTTACAGTTATACATCTTATGCAGCACAACATGTCCCTACATCTCAGCTTTGGGATGTGGTAGAGCAAAAAGTACCACACCACTGTCTTCGTCGGGACCTCCCTGACACACTGTGTGGGTTTGAAGAAGATCTGAGGAGGTCACATTTTTCACCCAAAAAAACACTAAGGGGTACCCCTTTGTGTTTTTTTAGACTACATTTTTGACCATCTCAGATTTATTCCAAACTCATGATGTTGATTGAGCAGGTCCTGACTTACACAGGGGTGTGATCATTTTCAGCCTATCTCATCCCAAAGCTGAGATATGAAGACTAACGTAACTGGGATTTTCTCTCAATAGGTTTATTGGTATTGAATATATTGGAGTTAAATTTATGAGCTTGTTATACATCCAATAAAGCAAAATACAGATGCAATGTAGGATATAATGGACTGACTAGGCTTTTCTGATGGCACCCTTCTACTCATGTGTTTACCTAGCTTCACTGGAAGTAGGAATCCCATCATGAAATTTACAGTTATACATCTTATGCAGCACAACATGTCCCTACATCTCAGCTTTGGGATGTGGTAGAGCAAAAAGTACCACACCAATGTCTTCGTTGGGACCTCCCTGACACACTGTGTGGGTTTGAAGAAGATCTGAGGAGGTCACATTTTTCATCCAAAAAAACACTAAGGGGTACTCCTTTGTGTTTTTTTAGACTACATTTTTGACCATCTCAGATTTCTTCCAAACTCATGATGTTGATTGAGCAGGTCCTGACTTACACAGGGGTGTGATTATTTTCAGCCTATCTCATCCCAAAGCTGAGATATGAAGACTAACGTAACTGGGATTTTCTCTCAATAGGTTTATTGGTATTGAATATATTGGAGTTAAATTTATGAGCTTGTTATACATCCAATAAAGCAAAATACAGATGCAATGTAGGATATAATGGACTGACTAGGCTTTTCTGATGGCACCCTTCTACTCATGTGTTTACCTAGCTTCACTGGAAGTAGGAATCCCATCATGAAATTTACAGTTATACATCTTATGCAGCACAACATGTCCCTACATCTCAGCTTTGGGATGAGGTAGAGCAAAAAGTACCACACCACTGTCTTCGTTGGGACCTCCCTGACACACTGTGTGGGTTTGAAGAAGATCTGAGGAGGTCACATTTTTCACCCTAAAAAACACTAAGGGGTACCTCTTTGTGTTTTTTTAGACTACATTTTTGACCATCTCAGATTTCTTCCAAACTCATGATGTTGATTGAGCAGGTCCTGACTTACACAGGGGTGTGATTATTTTCAGCCTATCTCATCCAAAAACTGAGATATGAGGACTAACGTAACTGGGATTTTCTCTCAATAGGTTTATTGGTATTGAATATATTGGAGTTAAATTTATGAGCTTGTTATACATCCAATAAAGCAAAATACAGATGCAATGTAGGATATAATGGACTGACTAGGCTTTTCTGATGGCACCCTTCTACTCATGTGTTTACCTAGCTTCACTGGAAGTAGAAATCCCATCATGAAATTTGCAGTTATACATCTTATGCAGCACAACATGTCCGTACATCTTAGCTTTGGGATGTGGTAGAGCAAAATTTACCACACCACTGTCTTCGTCGGGACCTCCCTGACACACTCTGTGGGTTTGAAGAAGATCTGAGGAGGTCACATTTTTCACCCAAAAAATCACTAAGGGGTACCTCTTTGTGTTTTTTTAGACTACATTTTTGACCATCTCAGATTTCTTCCAAACTCATGATGTTGATTGAGCAGGTCCTGACTTACACAGGGGTGTGATTATTTTCAGCCTATCTCATCCCAAAACTGAGATATGAGGACTAAGTAACTGGGATTTTCTCTCAATAGGTTTATTGGTATTGAATATATTGGAGTTAAATTTATGAGCTTGTTATACATCCAATAAAGCAAAATACAGATGCAATGTAGGATATAATGGACTGACTAGGCTTTCTGATGGCACCCTTCTACTCATGTGTTTACCTAGCTTCACTGGAAGTAGGAATCCCATCATGAAATTTACAGTTGTACATCTTATGCAGCACAACATGTCCCTACATCTCAGTTTGGGATGTGGTAGAGCAAAAAGTACCACACCACTGTCTTCGTCGGGACCTCCCTGACACACTGTGTGGGTTTGAAGAAGATCTGAGGAGGTCACATTTTTCACA
>NW_027100907.1:0-102500 GCF_029633855.1 Hoplias malabaricus
TTTAATTCCAATATATTCAACACCAATAAACCTATTGAGAGAAAATCCCAGTTAAGTTTGTCCTCATATCTCAGCTTTGGGATGAGATAGGCTGAAAATAATCACACCTTTGTGTAAGTCAGGACCTGCCTAATCAACATCGTGAGTTTGGAAGAAATCTGAGACGGTCAAAAATTGAGTCTAAAAGAACCCAAAGGGGTACCCCTTAGTGTTTTTTTGGGTGAAATATGTGACCTCCTCAGCTCTTCTTCAAACCCACACCGTGTGTCAGGGAGGTCCTGACAAAGACAGTGGTGTGGTAATTGTTGCCCTACCACATCCCAAAGCTGAGATATAGGGACATGTTTTGCTGCATAAAGTGTATAACTGTAAATTTCATGATGGGATTCCTACTTCCAGTGAAGCTAAGTAAACACAAGAGTAGAAGGGTGCGATCAGAAAAGCCTAGTCAGTCCAATATATCCTACATTGCATCTGTATTTTGCTTTATTGGACATATAACAAGCTCATAAATTTAATTCCAATATATTCAACACCAATAAAACTATTGAGAGAAAATCCCAGTTAAGTTTGTCCTCATATCTCAGCTTTGGGATGAGATAGGCTGAAAATAATCACACCTTTGTGTAAGTCAGGACCTGCCTAATCAACATCGTGAGTTTGGAAGAAATCTAAGATGGTCAAAAATTGAGTCTAAAAGAACCCAAAGGGGTACCCCTTAGTGTTTTTTTGGGTGAAATATGTGACCTCCTCAGCTCTTCTTCAAACCCACACCGTGTGTCAGGGAGGTCCTGACAAAGACAGTGGTGTGGTAATTGTTGCCCTACCACATCCCAAAGCTGAGATATAGGGACATGTTTTGCTGCATAAAGTGTATAACTGTAAATTTCATGATGGGATTCCTACTTCCAGTGAAGCTAAGTAAACACAAGAGTAGAAGGGTGCGATCAGAAAAGCCTAGTCAGTCCAATATATCCTACATTGCATCTGTATTTTGCTTTATTGGACATATAACAAGCTCATAAATTTAATTCCAATATATTCAACACCAATAAAACTATTGAGAGAAAATCCCAGTTAAGTTTGTCCTCATATCTCAGCTTTGGGATGAGATAGGCTGAAAATAATCACACCTTTGTGTAAGTCAGGACCTGCCTAATCAACACCGTGAGTTTGGAAGAAATCTGAGACGGTCAAAAATTGAGTCTAAAAAAACACAAAGGGGTACCCCTTAGTGTTTTGTTGGGTGAAATATGTGACCTCCTCAGCTCTTCTTCAAACCCACACCATGTGTCAGAGAGGTCCTGACGAAGACAGTGGTGTGGTAATTTTTGCCCTACCACATCCCAAAGCTGAGCTATAGGGACATGTTTTGCTGCATAAAATGTATAACTGTAAATTTCATGATGGGATTCCTACTTCCAGTGAAGCTAGGTAAACACAAGAGTAGAAGGGTGCAATCAGAAAAGCCTAGTCAGTCCAATATATCCTACATTGCATCTGTATTTTGCTTTATTGGATGTATAAAAAGCTCATAAATTGAATTCCAATATATTCAACACCAATAAACCTATTGAGAGAAAATCCCAGTTAAGTTTGTCCTCATATTTCAGCTTTGGGATGAGATAGGCTGAACATAATCACACCTTTGTGTAAGTCAGGACCTGCCTAATAAACATCGTGAGTTTGGAGGAAATCTGAGACGGTCAAAAATTGAGTCTAAAAAAACACAAACGGGTACCCCTTAGTGTTTTTTTGGGTGAAATATGTGACCTCCTCAGATCTTCTTCAAACCCACACCGTGTGTCAGAGAGGTCCTGACAAAGACAGTGGTGTGGTAATTGTTGCCCTATCACATCCCAAAGCTGAGATATAGGGACATGTTGTGCTGCATAAAGTGTATAACTGTAAATTTCATGATGGGATTCCTACTTCCAGTGAAGCTAGGTAAACACATGAGTAGAAGGGTGCGATCAGAAAAGCTTAGTCAGTCCAATATATCCTACATTGCATCTGTATTTTGCTTTATTGGACGTATAAAAAGCTCATGAATTTAATTCCAGTATATTCAACACCAATAAACCTATTGAGAGAAAATCCCAGTTAAGTTTGTCCTCATATTTCAGCTTTGGGATGAGATAGGCTGAACATAATCACACCTTTGTGTAAGTCAGGACCTGCCTAATCAACATCGTGAGTTTGGAGGAAATCTGAGACGGTCAAAAATTTAGTCTAAAAAAACACAAAGGGGTACCCCTTAGTGTTTTTTTGGGTGAAATATGTGACCTCCTCAGATCTTCTTCAAACCCACACCGTGTGTCAGAGAGGTCCTGACAAAGACAGTGGTGTGGTAATTGTTGCCCTACCACATCCCAAAGCTAAGATATAGGGACATGTTGTGCTGCATAAAATGTATAACTGTAAATTTCATGATGGGATTCCTACTTCCAGTGAAGCTAGGTAAACACATGAGTAGAAGGGTGCGATCAGAAAAGCCTAGTCAGTCCAATATATCCTACATTGCATCTGTATTTTGCTTTATTGGACGTATAAAAAGCTCATAAATTGAATTCCAATATATTCAACACCAATAAACCTATTGAGAGAAAATCCCAGTTACGTTTGTCCTCATATCTCAGCTTTGGAATGAGATAGGCTGAAAATAATCACACCTTTGTGTAAGTCAGGACCTGCCTAATCAACACCGTGAGTTTGGAAGAAATCTGAGACGGTCAAAAATTGAGTCTAAAAAAACACAAACGGGTACCCCTTAGTGTTTTTTTGGGTGAAATATGTGACCTCCTCAGCTCTTCTTCAAACCCACACCGTGTGTCAGAGAGGTCCTGACGAAGACAGTGGTGTGGTAAATGTTGCCCTACCACATCCCAAAGCTGAGATATAGGGACATGTTTTGCTGCATAAATTTGTATAACTGTAAATTTCATGATGGGATTCCTACTTCCAGTGAAGCTAGGTAAACACAAGAGTAGAAGGGTGCGATCAGAAAAGCCTAGTCAGTCCAATATATCCTACATTGCATCTGTATTTTGCTTTATTGGACGTATAACAAGCTCATAAATTTTATTCCAATATATTCAACACCAATAAACCTATTGAGAGAAATTCCCAGTTAAGTTTGTCTTCATATCTCAGCTTTGGGATGAGATAGGCTGAAAATAATCACACCTTTGTGTAAGTCAGGACCTGCCTAATCAACATCGTGAGTTTGGAAGAAATCTGAGACGTTCAACAATTTAGTCTAAAAAACACAAAGGGGTACCCCTTAGTGTTTTTTTGGGTGAAATATGTGACCTCCTCAGCTCTTCTTCAAACCCACACCGTGTGTCAGAGAGGTCCTGACGAAGACAGTGGTGTGGTAATTTTTGCCCTACCACATCCCAAAGCTGAGATATAGGGACGTGTTTTGCTGCATAAAATGTATAACTGTAAATTTCATGATGGGATTCCTACTTCCAGTGAAGCTAGGTAAACACAAGAGTAGAAAGGTGCAATCAGAAAAGCCTAGTCAGTCCAATATATCCTACATTGCATCTGTATTTTACTTTATTGGACGTATAAAAAGCTCATAAATTTAATTCCAATATATTCAACACCAATAAACCTATTGAGAGAAATTCCCAGTTAAGTTTGTCCTCATATCTCAGCTTTGGGATGAGATAGGCTGAAAATAATCACACCTTTGTGTAAGTCAGGACTTGCCTAATCAACACCGTGAGTTTGGAAGAAATCTGAGACGGTCAAAAATTGAGTCTAAAAAACACAAAGGGGTACCCCTTAGTGTTTTTTTTGGGTGAAATATGTGACCTCCTCAGCTCTTCTTCAAACCCACACCGTGTGTCCGAGAGGTCCTGACAAAGACAGTGGTGTGGTAATTTTTGCCCTACCACATCCCAAAGCTGAGATATAGGGACATGTTTTGCTGCATAAAATGTATAACTGTAAATTTCATGATGAGATTCCTACTTCCAGTGAAGCTAGGTAAACACAAGAGTGCAATCAGAAAAGCCTAGTCAGTCCAATATATCCTGCATTGCATCTGTATTTTGCTTTATTGGACGTATAAAAAGCTCATAAATTTAATTCCAATATATTCAACACCAATAAACCTATTGAGAGAAATTCCCAGTTAAGTTTGTCCTCATATCTCAGCTTTGGGATGAGATAGGCTGAAAATAATCACACCTTTGTGTAAGTCAGGACCTGCCTAATCAACACCGTGAGTTTGGAAGAAATCTGAGACGGTCAAAAATTTAGTCTAAAAAAACACAAAGGGGTACCCCTTAGTGTTTTTTGGGTGAAATATGTGACCTCCTCAGATCTTCTTCAAACCCACACCGTGTGTCAGAGAGGTCCTGACAAAGACAGTGGTGTGGTAATTGTTGCCCTACCACATCCCAAAGCTGAGATATAGGGACATGTTTTGCTGCATAAAATGTATAACTGTAAATTTCATGATGGGATTCCTACTTCCAGTGAAGCTAGGTAAACACAAGAGTAGAAGGGTGCAATCAGAAAAGCCTAGTCAGTCCAATATATCCTACATTGCATCTGTATTTTGCTTTATTGGACGTATAAAAAGCTCATAAATTGAATTCCAATATATTCAACACCAATAAACCTATTGAGAGAAAATCCCAGTTACGTTTGTCCTCATATCTCAGCTTTGGAATGAGATAGGCTGAAAATAATCACACCTTTGTGTAAGTCAGGACCTGCCTAATCAACACCGTGAGTTTGGAAGAAATCTGAGACGGTCAAAAATTGAGTCTAAAAAAACACAAACGGGTACCCCTTAGTGTTTTTTTGGGTGAAATATGTGACCTCCTCAGCTCTTCTTCAAACCCACACCGTGTGTCAGAGAGGTCCTGACGAAGACAGTGGTGTGGTAAATGTTGCCCTACCACATCCCAAAGCTGAGATATAGGGACATGTTTTGCTGCATAAATTTGTATAACTGTAAATTTCATGATGGGATTCCTACTTCCAGTGAAGCTAAGTAAACACAAGAGTAGAAGGGTGCGATCAGAAAAGCCTAGTCAGTCCAATATATCCTACATTGCATCTGTATTTTGCTTTATTGGACATATAACAAGCTCATAAATTTAATTCCAATATATTCAACACCAATAAAACTATTGAGAGAAAATCCCAGTTAAGTTTGTCCTCATATCTCAGCTTTGGGATGAGATAGGCTGAAAATAATCACACCTTTGTGTAAGTCAGGACCTGCCTAATCAACACCGTGAGTTTGGAAGAAATCTGAGACGGTCAAAAATTGAGTCTAAAAAAACACAAAGGGGTACCCCTTAGTGTTTTGTTGGGTGAAATATGTGACCTCCTCAGCTCTTCTTCAAACCCACACCATGTGTCAGAGAGGTCCTGACGAAGACAGTGGTGTGGTAATTTTTGCCCTACCACATCCCAAAGCTGAGCTATAGGGACATGTTTTGCTGCATAAAATGTATAACTGTAAATTTCATGATGGGATTCCTACTTCCAGTGAAGCTAGGTAAACACAAGAGTAGAAGGGTGCAATCAGAAAAGCCTAGTCAGTCCAATATATCCTACATTGCATCTGTATTTTGCTTTATTGGATGTATAAAAAGCTCATAAATTGAATTCCAATATATTCAACACCAATAAACCTATTGAGAGAAAATCCCAGTTAAGTTTGTCCTCATATTTCAGCTTTGGGATGAGATAGGCTGAACATAATCACACCTTTGTGTAAGTCAGGACCTGCCTAATAAACATCGTGAGTTTGGAGGAAATCTGAGACGGTCAAAAATTGAGTCTAAAAAAACACAAACGGGTACCCCTTAGTGTTTTTTTGGGTGAAATATGTGACCTCCTCAGATCTTCTTCAAACCCACACCGTGTGTCAGAGAGGTCCTGACAAAGACAGTGGTGTGGTAATTGTTGCCCTATCACATCCCAAAGCTGAGATATAGGGACATGTTGTGCTGCATAAAGTGTATAACTGTAAATTTCATGATGGGATTCCTACTTCCAGTGAAGCTAGGTAAACACATGAGTAGAAGGGTGCGATCAGAAAAGCTTAGTCAGTCCAATATATCCTACATTGCATCTGTATTTTGCTTTATTGGACGTATAAAAAGCTCATAAATTTAATTCCAGTATATTCAACACCAATAAACCTATTGAGAGAAAATCCCAGTTAAGTTTGTCCCCATATTTCAGCTTTGGGATGAGATAGGCTGAACATAATCACACCTTTGTGTAAGTCAGGACCTGCCTAATCAACATCGTGAGTTTGGAGGAAATCTGAGACGGTCAAAAATTTAGTCTAAAAAAACACAAAGGGGTACCCCTTAGTGTTTTTTTGGGTGAAATATGTGACCTCCTCAGATCTTCTTCAAACCCACACCGTGTGTCAGAGAGGTCCTGACAAAGACAGTGGTGTGGTAATTGTTGCCCTACCACATCCCAAAGCTAAGATATAGGGACATGTTGTGCTGCATAAAATGTATAACTGTAAATTTCATGATGGGATTCCTACTTCCAGTGAAGCTAGGTAAACACATGAGTAGAAGGGTGCGATCAGAAAAGCCTAGTCAGTCCAATATATCCTACATTGCATCTGTATTTTGCTTTATTGGACGTATAAAAAGCTCATAAATTGAATTCCAATATATTCAACACCAATAAACCTATTGAGAGAAAATCCCAGTTACGTTTGTCCTCATATCTCAGCTTTGGAATGAGATAGGCTGAAAATAATCACACCTTTGTGTAAGTCAGGACCTGCCTAATCAACACCGTGAGTTTGGAAGAAATCTGAGACGGTCAAAAATTGAGTCTAAAAAAACACAAACGGGTACCCCTTAGTGTTTTTTTGGGTGAAATATGTGACCTCCTCAGCTCTTCTTCAAACCCACACCGTGTGTCAGAGAGGTCCTGACGAAGACAGTGGTGTGGTAAATGTTGCCCTACCACATCCCAAAGCTGAGATATAGGGACATGTTTTGCTGCATAAATTTGTATAACTGTAAATTTCATGATGGGATTCCTACTTCCAGTGAAGCTAGGTAAACACAAGAGTAGAAGGGTGCGATCAGAAAAGCCTAGTCAGTCCAATATATCCTACATTGCATCTGTATTTTGCTTTATTGGACGTATAACAAGCTCATAAATTTTATTCCAATATATTCAACACCAATAAACCTATTGAGAGAAATTCCCAGTTAAGTTTGTCTTCATATCTCAGCTTTGGGATGAGATAGGCTGAAAATAATCACACCTTTGTGTAAGTCAGGACCTGCCTAATCAACACCGTGAGTTTGGAAGAAATCTGAGACGGTCAAAAATTGAGTCTAAAAAAACACAAACGGGTACCCCTTAGTGTTTTTTTGGGTGAAATATGTGACCTCCTCAGCTCTTCTTCAAACCCACACCGTGTGTCAGAGAGGTCCTGACGAAGACAGTGGTGTGGTAAATGTTGCCCTACCACATCCCAAAGCTGAGATATAGGGACATGTTTTGCTGCATAAATTTGTATAACTGTAAATTTCATGATGGGATTCCTACTTCCAGTGAAGCTAGGTAAACACAAGAGTAGAAGGGTGCGATCAGAAAAGCCTAGTCAGTCCAATATATCCTACATTGCATCTGTATTTTGCTTTATTGGACGTATAACAAGCTCATAAATTTTATTCCAATATATTCAACACCAATAAACCTATTGAGAGAAATTCCCAGTTAAGTTTGTCTTCATATCTCAGCTTTGGGATGAGATAGGCTGAAAATAATCACACCTTTGTGTAAGTCAGGACCTGCCTAATCAACATCGTGAGTTTGGAAGAAATCTGAGACGTTCAACAATTTAGTCTAAAAAACACAAAGGGGTACCCCTTAGTGTTTTTTTGGGTGAAATATGTGACCTCCTCAGCTCTTCTTCAAACCCACACCGTGTGTCAGAGAGGTCCTGACGAAGACAGTGGTGTGGTAATTTTTGCCCTACCACATCCCAAAGCTGAGATATAGGGACGTGTTTTGCTGCATAAAATGTATAACTGTAAATTTCATGATGGGATTCCTACTTCCAGTGAAGCTAGGTAAACACAAGAGTAGAAAGGTGCAATCAGAAAAGCCTAGTCAGTCCAATATATCCTACATTGCATCTGTATTTTACTTTATTGGACGTATAAAAAGCTCATAAATTTAATTCCAATATATTCAACACCAATAAACCTATTGAGAGAAATTCCCAGTTAAGTTTGTCCTCATATCTCAGCTTTGGGATGAGATAGGCTGAAAATAATCACACCTTTGTGTAAGTCAGGACTTGCCTAATCAACACCGTGAGTTTGGAAGAAATCTGAGACGGTCAAAAATTGAGTCTAAAAAACACAAAGGGGTACCCCTTAGTGTTTTTTTTGGGTGAAATATGTGACCTCCTCAGCTCTTCTTCAAACCCACACCGTGTGTCCGAGAGGTCCTGACAAAGACAGTGGTGTGGTAATTTTTGCCCTACCACATCCCAAAGCTGAGATATAGGGACATGTTTTGCTGCATAAAATGTATAACTGTAAATTTCATGATGAGATTCCTACTTCCAGTGAAGCTAGGTAAACACAAGAGTGCAATCAGAAAAGCCTAGTCAGTCCAATATATCCTGCATTGCATCTGTATTTTGCTTTATTGGACGTATAAAAAGCTCATAAATTTAATTCCAATATATTCAACACCAATAAACCTATTGAGAGAAATTCCCAGTTAAGTTTGTCCTCATATCTCAGCTTTGGGATGAGATAGGCTGAAAATAATCACACCTTTGTGTAAGTCAGGACCTGCCTAATCAACACCGTGAGTTTGGAAGAAATCTGAGACGGTCAAAAATTTAGTCTAAAAAAACACAAAGGGGTACCCCTTAGTGTTTTTTGGGTGAAATATGTGACCTCCTCAGATCTTCTTCAAACCCACACCGTGTGTCAGAGAGGTCCTGACAAAGACAGTGGTGTGGTAATTGTTGCCCTACCACATCCCAAAGCTGAGATATAGGGACATGTTTTGCTGCATAAAATGTATAACTGTAAATTTCATGATGGGATTCCTACTTCCAGTGAAGCTAGGTAAACACAAGAGTAGAAGGGTGCAATCAGAAAAGCCTAGTCAGTCCAATATATCCTACATTGCATCTGTATTTTGCTTTATTGGACGTATAAAAAGCTCATAAATTGAATTCCAATATATTCAACACCAATAAACCTATTGAGAGAAAATCCCAGTTACGTTTGTCCTCATATCTCAGCTTTGGAATGAGATAGGCTGAAAATAATCACACCTTTGTGTAAGTCAGGACCTGCCTAATCAACACCGTGAGTTTGGAAGAAATCTGAGACGGTCAAAAATTGAGTCTAAAAAAACACAAACGGGTACCCCTTAGTGTTTTTTTGGGTGAAATATGTGACCTCCTCAGCTCTTCTTCAAACCCACACCGTGTGTCAGAGAGGTCCTGACGAAGACAGTGGTGTGGTAAATGTTGCCCTACCACATCCCAAAGCTGAGATATAGGGACATGTTTTGCTGCATAAATTTGTATAACTGTAAATTTCATGATGGGATTCCTACTTCCAGTGAAGCTAAGTAAACACAAGAGTAGAAGGGTGCGATCAGAAAAGCCTAGTCAGTCCAATATATCCTACATTGCATCTGTATTTTGCTTTATTGGACATATAACAAGCTCATAAATTTAATTCCAATATATTCAACACCAATAAAACTATTGAGAGAAAATCCCAGTTAAGTTTGTCCTCATATCTCAGCTTTGGGATGAGATAGGCTGAAAATAATCACACCTTTGTGTAAGTCAGGACCTGCCTAATCAACACCGTGAGTTTGGAAGAAATCTGAGACGGTCAAAAATTGAGTCTAAAAAAACACAAAGGGGTACCCCTTAGTGTTTTGTTGGGTGAAATATGTGACCTCCTCAGCTCTTCTTCAAACCCACACCATGTGTCAGAGAGGTCCTGACGAAGACAGTGGTGTGGTAATTTTTGCCCTACCACATCCCAAAGCTGAGCTATAGGGACATGTTTTGCTGCATAAAATGTATAACTGTAAATTTCATGATGAGATTCCTACTTCCAGTGAAGCTAGGTAAACACAAGAGTGCAATCAGAAAAGCCTAGTCAGTCCAATATATCCTGCATTGCATCTGTATTTTGCTTTATTGGACGTATAAAAAGCTCATAAATTTAATTCCAATATATTCAACACCAATAAACCTATTGAGAGAAATTCCCAGTTAAGTTTGTCCTCATATCTCAGCTTTGGGATGAGATAGACTGAAAATAATCACACCTTTGTGTAAGTCAGGACCTGCCTAATCAACACCGTGAGTTTGGAAGAAATCTGAGACGGTCAAAAATTTAGTCTAAAAAAACACAAAGGGGTACCCCTTAGTGTTTTTTGGGTGAAATATGTGACCTCCTCAGATCTTCTTCAAACCCACACCGTGTGTCAGAGAGGTCCTGACAAAGACAGTGGTGTGGTAATTGTTGCCCTACCACATCCCAAAGCTAAGATATAGGGACATGTTGTGCTGCATAAAATGTATAACTGTAAATTTCATGATGGGATTCCTACTTCCAGTGAAGCTAGGTAAACACAAGAGTAGAAGGGTGCAATCAGAAAAGCCTAGTCAGTCCAATATATCCTACATTGCATCTGTATTTTGCTTTATTGGATGTATAAAAAGCTCATAAATTTAATTCCAATATATTCAACACCAATAAACCTATTGAGAGAAAATCCCAGTTAAGTTTGTCCTCATATCTCAGCTTTGGGATGAGATAGGCTGAAAATAATCACACCTTTGTGTAAGTCAGGACCTGCCTAATCAACATCGTGAGTTTGGAAGAAATCTGAGATGTTCAACAATTTAGTCTAAAAAACACAAAGGGGTACCCCTTAGTTTTTTTTTTGGGTGAAACATGTGACCTCCTCAGCTCTTCTTCAAACCCACACCGTGTGTCAGAGAGGTCCTGACGAAGAAAGTGGTGTGGTAATTTTTGCCCTACCACATCCCAAAGCTGAGGTATAGGGACATGTTTTGCTGCATAAAATGTATAACTGTAAATTTCATGATGGGATTCCTACTTCCAGTGAAGCTAGGTAAACACAAGAGTAGAAGGGTGCAATCAGAAAAGCCTAGTCAGTCCAATATATCCTACATTGCATCTGTATTTTACTTTATTGGACGTATAAAAGGCTCATAAATTTAATTCCAATATATTCAACACCAATAAACCTATTGAGAGAAAATCCCAGTTAAGTTTGTCCTCATATCTCAGCTTTGGAATGAGATAGGCTGAAAATAATCACACCTTTGTGTAAGTCAGGACCTGCCTAATCAACACCGTGAGTTTGGAAGAAATCTGAGACAGTCAAAAATTGAGTCTAAAAAAACACAAAGGGGTACCCCTTAGTGTTTTTTTGGGTGAAATATGTGACCTCCTCAGATCTTCTTCAAACCCACACCGTGTGTCAGAGAGGTCCTGACAAAGACAGTGGTGTGGTAATATTAGCCCTACCACATCCCAAAGCTGAGATATAGGGACATGTTTTGCTGCATAAAATGTATAACTGTAAATTTCATGATGGGATTCCTACTTCCAGTGAAGCTAGGTAAACACAAGAGTAGAAGGGTGCAATCAGAAAAGCCTAGTCAGTCCAATATATCCTGCATTGCATCTGTATTTTGCTTTATTGGACGTATAAAAAGCTCATAAATTTAATTCCAATATATTCAACACCAATAAACCTATTGAGAGAAATTCCCAGTTAAGTTTGTCCTCATATCTCAGCTTTGGGATGAGATAGACTAAAAATAATCACACCTTTGTGTAAGTCAGGACCTGCCTAATCAACTCCGTGAGTTTGGAAGAAATCTGAGACGGTCAAAAATTGAGTCTAAAAAACACAAAGGGGTACCCCTTAGTGTGTTTTTTGGGTGAAATATGTGACCTCCTCAGCTCTTCTTCAAACCCACACCATTTGTCAGAGAGGTCCTGACGAAGACAGTGGTGTGGTAAATTTTGCCCTACCACATCCCAAAGCTGAGATATAGGGACATGTTTTGCTGCATAAATTTGTATAACTGTAAATTTCATGATGGGATTCCTACTTCCAGTGAAGCTAGGTAAACACAAGAGTAGAAGGGTGCGATCAGAAAAGCCTAGTCAGTCCAATATATCCTACATTGCATCTGTATTTTGCTTTATTGGACGTATAACAAGTTCATAAATTTTATTCCAATATATTCAACACCAATAAACCTATTGAGAGAAATTCCCAGTTAAGTTTGTCTTCATATCTCAGCTTTGGGATGAGATAGGCTGAAAATAATCACACCTTTGTGTAAGTCAGGACCTGCCTAATCAACATCGTGAGTTTGGAAGAAATCTGAGACGTTCAACAATTTAGTCTAAAAAACACAAAGGGGTACCCCTTAGTGTTTTTTTGGGTGAAACATGTGACCTCCTCAGCTCTTCTTCAAACCCACACCGTGTGTCAGAGAGGTCCTGACGAAGACAGTGGTGTGGTAATTTTTGCCCTACCACATCCCAAAGCTGAGATATAGGGACATGTTTTGCTGCATAAAATGTATAACTGTAAATTTCATGATGGGATTCCTACTTCCAGTGAAGCTAGGTAAACACAAGAGTAGAAGGGTGCAATCAGAAAAGCCTAGTCAGTCCAATATATCCTGCATTGCATCTGTATTTTGCTTTATTGGACGTATAAAAAGCTCATAAATTGAATTCCAATATATTCAACACCAATAAACCTATTGAGAGAAATTCCCAGTTAAGTTTGTCTTCATATCTCAGCTTTGGGATGAGATAGGCTGAAAATAATCACACCTTTGTGTAAGTCAGGACCTGCCTAATCAACATCGTGAGTTTGGAAGAAATCTGAGACGTTCAACAATTTAGTCTAAAAAACACAAAGGGGTACCCCTTAGTGTTTTTTTGGGTGAAACATGTGACCTCCTCAGCTCTTCTTCAAACCCACACCGTGTGTCAGAGAGGTCCTGACGAAGACAGTGGTGTGGTAATTTTTGCCCTACCACATCCCAAAGCTGAGCTATAGGGACATGTTTTGCTGCATAAAATGTATAACTGTAAATTTCATGATGGGATTCCTACTTCCAGTGAAGCTAGGTAAACACAAGAGTAGAAGGGTGCAATCAGAAAAGCCTAGTCAGTCCAATATATCCTACATTGCATCTGTATTTTGCTTTATTGGACGTATAAAAAGCTCATAAATTGAATTCCAATATATTCAACACCAATAAACCTATTGAGAGAAAATCCCAGTTAAGTTTGTCCTCATATCTCAGCTTTGGAATGAGATAGGCTGAAAATAATCACACCTTTGTGTAAGTCAGGACCTGCCTAATCAACACCGTGAGTTTGGAAGAAATCTGAGACAGTCAAAAATTGAGTCTAAAAAAACACAAAGGGGTACCCCTTAGTGTTTTTTTGGGTGAAATATGTGACCTCCTCAGCTCTTCTTCAAACCCACACCGTGTGTCAGAGAGGTCCTGACAAAGACAGTGGTGTGGTAATATTAGCCCTACCACATCCCAAAGCTGAGATATAGGGACATGTTTTGCTGCATAAAATGTATAACTGTAAATTTCATGATGGGATTCCTACTTCCAGTGAAGCTAGGTAAACACAAGAGTAGAAGGGTGCAATCAGAAAAGCCTAGTCAGTCCAATATATCCTGCATTGCATCTGTATTTTGCTTTATTGGACGTATAAAAAGCTCATAAATTTAATTCCAATATATTCAACACCAATAAACCTATTGAGAGAAATTCCCAGTTAAGTTTGTCCTCATATCTCAGCTTTGGGATGAGATAGACTAAAAATAATCACACCTTTGTGTAAGTCAGGACCTGCCTAATCAACACCGTGAGTTTGGAAGAAATCTGAGACGGTCAAAAATTTAGTCTAAAAAAACACAAAGGGGTACCCCTTAGTGTTTTTTGGGTGAAATATGTGACCTCCTCAGATCTTCTTCAAACCCACACCGTGTGTCAGAGAGGTCCTGACAAAGACAGTGGTGTGGTAATTGTTGCCCTACCACATCCCAAAGCTGAGATATAGGGACATGTTTTGCTGCATAAAATGTATAACTGTAAATTTCATGATGGGATTCCTACTTCCAGTGAAGCTAGGTAAACACAAGAGTAGAAGGGTGCAATCAGAAAAGCCTAGTCAGTCCAATATATCCTACATTGCATCTGTATTTTGCTTTATTGGACGTATAAAAAGCTCATAAATTGAATTCCAATATATTCAACACCAATAAACCTATTGAGAGAAAATCCCAGTTAAGTTTGTCCTCATATCTCAGCTTTGGGATGAGATAGGCTGAAAATTATCACACCTTTGTGTAAGTCAGGACCTGCCTAATCAACTCCGTGAGTTTGGAAGAAATCTGAGACGGTCAAAAATTGAGTCTAAAAAACACAAAGGAGTACCCCTTAGTGTGTTTTTTGGGTGAAATATGTGACCTCCTCAGCTCTTCTTCAAACCCACACCATTTGTCAGAGAGGTCCTGACGAAGACAGTGGTGTGGTAAATTTTGCCCTACCACATCCCAAAGCTGAGATATAGGGACATGTTTTGCTGCATAAATTTGTATAACTGTAAATTTCATGATGGGATTCCTACTTCCAGTGAAGCTAGGTAAACACAAGAGTAGAAGGGTGCGATCAGAAAAGCCTAGTCAGTCCAATATATCCTACATTGCATCTGTATTTTGCTTTATTGGACGTATAACAAGTTCATAAATTTTATTCCAATATATTCAACACCAATAAACCTATTGAGAGAAATTCCCAGTTAAGTTTGTCTTCATATCTCAGCTTTGGGATGAGATAGGCTGAAAATAATCACACCTTTGTGTAAGTCAGGACCTGCCTAATCAACATCGTGAGTTTGGAAGAAATCTGAGACGTTCAACAATTTAGTCTAAAAAACACAAAGGGGTACCCCTTAGTGTTTTTTTGGGTGAAACATGTGACCTCCTCAGCTCTTCTTCAAACCCACACCGTGTGTCAGAGAGGTCCTGACAAAAGAAAGTGGTGTGGTAATTGTTGCCCTACCACATCCCAAAGCTGAGATATAGGGACATGTTTTGCTGCATAAAATGTATAACTGTAAATTTCATGATGGGATTCCTACTTCCAGTGAAGCTAGGTAAACACAAGAGTAGAAGGGTGCAATCAGAAAAGCCTAGTCAGTCCAATATATCCTGCATTGCATCTGTATTTTGCTTTATTGGACGTATAAAAAGCTCATAAATTTAATTCCAATATATTCAACACCAATAAACCTATTGAGAGAAATTCCCAGTTAAGTTTGTCCTCATATCTCAGCTTTGGGATGAGATAGACTGAAAATAATCACACCTTTGTGTAAGTCAGGACCTGCCTAATCAACACCGTGAGTTTGGAAGAAATCTGAGACGGTCAAAAATTTAGTCTAAAAAAACACAAAGGGGTACCCCTTAGTGTTTTTTGGGTGAAATATGTGACCTCCTCAGATCTTCTTCAAACCCACACCGTGTGTCAGAGAGGTCCTGACAAAGACAGTGGTGTGGTAATTGTTGCCCTACCACATCCCAAAGCTAAGATATAGGGACATGTTGTGCTGCATAAAATGTATAACTGTAAATTTCATGATGGGATTCCTACTTCCAGTGAAGCTAGGTAAACACAAGAGTAGAAGGGTGCAATCAGAAAAGCCTAGTCAGTCCAATATATCCTACATTGCATCTGTATTTTGCTTTATTGGACGTATAAAAAGCTCATAAATTGAATTCCAATATATTCAACACCAATAAACCTATTGAGAGAAAATCCCAGTTAAGTTTGTCCTCATATCTCAGCTTTGGGATGAGATAGGCTGAAAACATTCACACCTTTGTGTAAGTCAGGACCTGCCTAATCAACACCGTGAGTTTGGAAGAAATCTGAGACGGTCAAAAATTGAGTCTAAAAAACACAAAGGGGTACCCCTTAGTGTTTTTTTTGGGTGAAATATGTGACCTCCTCAGCTCTTCTTCAAACCCACACCGTGTGTCAGAGAGGTCCTGACGAAGACAGTGGTGTGGTAATTTTTGCCCTACCACATCCCAAAGCTGAGATATAGGGACATGTTTTGCTGCATAAAATGTATAACTGTAAATTTCATGATGGGATTCCTACTTCCAGTGAAGCTAGGTAAACACAAGAGTAGAAGGGTGCAATCAGAAAAGCCTAGTCAGTCCAATATATCCTACATTGCATCTGTATTTTGCTTTATTGGACGTATAAAAAGCTCATAAAATTAATTCCAATATATTCAACACCAATAGACCTATTGAGAGAAATTCCCAGTTAAGTTTGTCCTCATATCTCAGCTTTGGGATGAGATAGACTGAAAATAATCACACCTTTGTGTAAGTCAGGACCTGCCTAATCAACACCGTGAGTTTTTAAGAAATCTGAGACGGTCAAAAATTTAGTCTAAAAAACACAAAGGGGTACCCCTTAGTGTTTTTTTGGGTGAAATATGTGACCTCCTCAACTCTTCTTCAAACCCACACCGTGTGTCAGAGAGGTCCTGATGAAGACAGTGGTGTGGTAATTTTTGCCCTACCACATCCCAAAGCTAAGATATAGGGACATGTTGTGCTGCATAAAATGTATAACTGTAAATTTCATGATGGGATTCCTACTTCCAGTGAAGCTAGGTAAACACAAGAGTAGAAGGGTGCAATCAGAAAAGCCTAGTCAGTCCAATATATCCTACATTGCATCTGTATTTTGCTTTATTGGACGTATAAAAAGCTCATAAATTGAATTCCAATATATTCAACACCAATAAACCTATTGAGAGAAAATCCTAGTTAAGTTTGTCCTCATATCTCAGCTTTGGGATGAGATAGGCTGAAAATATTCACACCTTTGTGTAAGTCAGGACCTGCCTAATCAACACCGTGAGTTTGGAAGAAATCTGAGATGGTCAAAAATTGAGTCTAAAAAACACAAAGGGGTACCCCTTAGTGTTTTTTTGGGTGAAATATGTGACCTCCTCAGATCTTCTTCAAACCCACACCGTGTGTCATAGAGGTCCTGACAAAGACAGTGGTGTGGTAATTTTTGCCCTACCACATCCCAAAGATAAGATATAGGGACATGTTGTGCTGCATAAAATGTATAACTGTAAATTTCATGATGGGATTCCTACTTCCAGTGAAGCTAGGTAAACACATGAGTAGAAGGGTGCGATCAGAAAAGCCTAGTCAGTCCAATATATCCTACATTGCATCTGTATTTTGCTTTATTGGACGTATAAAAAGCTCATAAATTTAATTCCAATATATTCAACACCAATAAACCTATTGAGAGAAAATCCCAGTTAAGTTTGTCCTCATATCTCAGCTTTGGGATGAGATAGGCTGAAAAAAATCACACCTTTGTGTAAGTCAGGACCTGCCTAATCAACACCGTGAGTTTGGAAGAAATCTGAGACGGTCAAAAATTTAGTCTAAAAAAACACAAAGGGGTACCCCTTAGTGTTTTTTGGGTGAAATATGTGACCTCCTCAGATCTTCTTCAAACCCACACCATGTGTCAGAGAGGTCCTGACAAAGACAGTGGTGTGGTAATTGTTGCCCTACCACATCCCAAAGCCAAGATATAGGGACATGTTGTGCTGCATAAAATGTATAACTGTAAATTTCATGATGGGATTCCTACTTCCAGTGAAGCTAGGTAAACACATGAGTAGAAGGGTGCGATCAGAAAAGCCTAGTCAGTCCAATATATCCTACATTGCATCTGTATTTTGCTTTATTGGACGTATAAAAAGCTCATAAATTGAATTCCAATATATTCAACACCAATAAACCTATTGAGAGAAAATCCCAGTTAAGTTTGTCCTCATATCTCAGCTTTGGGATGAGATAGGCTGAAAATAATCACACCTTTGTGTAAGTCAGGACCTGCCTAATCAACATCGTGAGTTTGGAAGAAATCTGAGACGGTCAAAAATTGAGTCTAAAAAAACACAAAGGGGTACCCCTTAGTGTTTTTTTGGGTGAAATATGTGACCTCCTCAGCTCTTCTTCAAACCCACACCATGTGTCAGGGAGGTCCTGACAAAGACAGTGGTGTGGTAATTGTTGCCCTACCACATCCCAAAGCTGAGATATAGGGACATGTTTTGCTGCATAAAATGTATAACTGTAAATTTCATGATGGGATTCCTTCTTCCAGTGAAGCTAGGTAAACACATGAGTAGAAGGGTGCGATCAGAAAAGCCTAGTCAGTCCAATATATCCTACATTGCATCTGTATTTTGCTTTATTGGACGTATAAAAAGCTCATAAATTGAATTCCAATATATTCAACACCAATAAACCTATTGAGAGAAAATCCCAGTTAAGTTTGTCCTCATATCTCAGCTTTGGGATGAGATAGGCTGAAAATAATCACACCTTTGTGTAAGTCAGGACCTGCCTAATCAATATCGTGAGTTTGGAAGAAATCTGAGACGGTCAAAAATTGAGTCTAAAAAAACACAAAGGGGTACCCCTTAATGTTTTTTTGGGTGAAATATGTGACCTCCTCAGCTCTTCTTCAAACCCACACCATGTGAAAGGGAGGTCCTGACAAAGACAGTGGTGTGGTAATTGTTGCCCTACCACATCCCAAAGCTGAGATATAGGGACATGTTTTGCTGCATAAAATGTATAACTGTAAATTTCATGATGGGATTCCTACTTCCAGTGAAGCTAGGTAAACACAAGAGTAGAAGGGTGCGATCAGAAAAGCCTAGTCAGTCCAATATATCCTACATTGCATCTGTATTTTGCTTTATTGGACGTATAACAAGTTCATAAATTTAATTCCAATATATTCAACACCAATAAACCAATTGAGAGAAAATCCCAGTTACGTAAGTCCTCAATTCTCAGCTTTGGGATTAGATAGGCTGAAAATAATCACACCCCTGTGTAAGTCAGGACCTGCTTAATCAACATCGTAAGTTTGGAAGAAATCTGAGACGGTCAAAATTTTAGTCAAAAAAAAAAAAACACAAAGGGGTACCCCTTAGTGTTTTTTTGGGTGAAAAAAAGTATCCTCCTCAGATCTTCTTCAAACTCACACCGTGTGTCAAGGACGTCCTGACGACGAGAATGGTGTGGTAATTTTTGCCCTACCACATCCCAAAGCTGAGATATAGGGACATGTTGTACTGCATAAAATGTATAACTGTAAATTTCATGATGGGATTCCTACTTCCAGTGAAGCTAGGTAAACACAAGAGTAGAAGGGTGCGATCAGAAAAGCCTAGTCAGTCCAATATATCCTACATTGCATCTGTATATTGCTTTATTGGACATATAACAAGCTCATAAATTGAATTCCAATATATTCAACACCAATAAACCTATTGAGAGAAAATCCCAGTTAAGTTTGTCCTCATATCTCAGCTTTGGGATGAGATAGGCTGAAAATAATCACACCTTTGTGTAAGTCAGGACCTGCCTAATCAACATCATGAGTTTGGAAGAAATCTGAGACGGTCAAAAATTGAGTCTAAAAAAACACAAAGGGGTACCCCTTAGTGTTTTTTTGGGTGAAATATGTGACCTCCTCAGCTCTTCTTCAAACCCACACCATGTGTCAGGGAGGTCCTGACAAAGACAGTGGTGTGGTAATTGTTGCCCTACCACATCCCAAAGCTGAGATATAGGGACATGTTTTGCTGCATAAAATGTATAACTGTAAATTTCATGATGGGTTTCCTTCTTCCAGTGAAGCTAGGTAAACACATGAGTAGAAGGGTGCGATCAGAAAAGCCTAGTCAGTCCAATATATCCTACATTGCATCTGTATTTTGCTTTATTGGACGTATAAAAAGCTCATAAATTGAATTCCAATATATTCAACACCAATAAACCTATTGAGAGAAAATCCCAGTTAAGTTTGCCCTCATATCTCAGCTTTGGGATGAGATAGGCTGAAAATAATCACACCTTTGTGTAAGTCAGGACCTACCTAATCAATATCGTGAGTTTGGAAGAAATCTGAGACGGTCAAAAATTGAGTCTAAAAAAACACAAAGGGGTACCCCTTAGTGTTTTTTTGGGTGAAATATGTGACCTCCTCAGCTCTTCTTCAAACCCACACCATGTGAAAGGGAGGTCCTGACAAAGACAGTGGTGTGGTAATTGTTGCCCTACCACATCCCAAAGCTGAGATATAGGGACATGTTTTGCTGCATAAAATGTATAACTGTAAATTTCATGATGGGATTCCTACTTCCAGTGAAGCTAGGTAAACACAAGAGTAGAAGGGTGCGATCAGAAAAGCCTAGTCAGTCCAATATATCCTACATTGCATCTGTATTTTGCTTTATTGGACGTATAACAAGCTCATAAATTTAATTCCAATATATTCAACACCAATAAACCAATTGAGAGAAAATCCCAGTTACGTAAGTCCTCAATTCTCAGCTTTGGGATTAGATAGGCTGAAAATAATCACACCCCTGTGTAAGTCAGGACCTGCTTAATCAACATCGTAAGTTTGGAAGAAATCTGAGACGGTCAAAATTTTAGTCAAAACAAAAAAAACACAAAGGGGTACCCCTTAGTGTTTTTTTGGGTGAAATATGTGACCTCCTCAGCTCTTCTTCAAACCCACACCATGTGAAAGGGAGGTCCTGACAAAGACAGTGGTGTGGTAATTGTTGCCCTACCACATCCCAAAGCTGAGATATAGGGACATGTTTTGCTGCATAAAATGTATAACTGTAAATTTCATGATGGGATTCCTACTTCCAGTGAAGCTAGGTAAACACAAGAGTAGAAGGGTGCGATCAGAAAAGCCTAGTCAGTCCAATATATCCTACATTGCATCTGTATTTTGCTTTATTGGACGTATAAAAAGCACATAAATTTAATGCCAATATATTCAACACCAATAAACCTATTGAGAGAAATTCCCAGTTAAGTTTGTCCTCATATCTCAGCTTTGGGATGAGATAGACTGAAAATAATCACACCTTTGTGTAAGTCAGGACCTGCCTAATCAACACCGTGAGTTTTTAAGAAATCTGAGACGGTCAAAAATTGAGTCTAAAAAAACACAAAGGGGTACCCCTTAGTGTTTTTTGGGTGAAATATGTGACCTCCTCAGATCTTCTTCAAACCCACACCGTGTGTCAGAGAGGTCCTGACAAAGACAGTGGTGTGGTAATTGTTGCCCTACCACATCCCAAAGCTAAGATATAGGGACATGTTGTGCTGCATAAAATGTATAACTGTAAATTTCATGATGGGATTCCTACTTCCAGTGAAGCTAGGTAAACACAAGAGTAGAAGGGTGCAATCAGAAAAGCCTAGTCAGTCCAATATATCCTACATTGCATCTGTATTTTGCTTTATTGGACGTATAAAAAGCTCATAAATTGAATTCCAATATATTCAACACCAATAAACCTATTGAGAGAAAATCCTAGTTAAGTTTGTCCTCATATCTCAGCTTTGGGATGAGATAGGCTGAAAATAATCACACCTTTGTGTAAGTCAGGACCTGCCTAATCAACACCGTGAGTTTGGAAGAAATCTGAGATGGTCAAAAATTTAGTCTAAAAAACACAAAGGGGTACCCCTTAGTGTTTTTTTGGGTGAAATATGTGACCTCCTCAACTCTTCTTCAAACCCACACCGTGTGTCAGAGAGGTCCTGATGAAGACAGTGGTGTGGTAATTTTTGCCCTACCACATCCCAAAGCTAAGATATAGGGACATGTTGTGCTGCATAAAATGTATAACTGTAAATTTCATGATGGGATTCCTACTTCCAGTGAAGCTAGGTAAACACAAGAGTAGAAGGGTGCAATCAGAAAAGCCTAGTCAGTCCAATATATCCTACATTGCATCTGTATTTTGCTTTATTGGACGTATAAAAAGCTCATAAATTGAATTCCAATATATTCAACACCAATAAACCTATTGAGAGAAAATCCTAGTTAAGTTTGTCCTCATATCTCAGCTTTGGGATGAGATAGGCTGAAAATAATCACACCTTTGTGTAAGTCAGGACCTGCCTAATCAACACCATGAGTTTGGAAGAAATCTGAGATGGTCAAAATTTGAGTCTAAAAAACACAAAGGGGTACCCCTTAGTGTTTTTTTGGGTGAAATATGTGACCTCCTCAGATCTTCTTCAAACCCACACCGTGTGTCAGAGAGGTCCTGACAAAGACAGTGGTGTGGTAATTGTTGCCCTACCACATCCCAAAGATAAGATATAGGGACATGTTGTGCTGCATAAAATGTATAACTGTAAATTTCATGATGGGATTCCTACTTCCAGTGAAGCTAGGTAAACACATGAGTAGAAGGGTGCGATCAGAAAAGCCTAGTCAGTCCAATATATCCTACATTGCATCTGTATTTTGCTTTATTGGACGTATAAAAAGCTCATAAATTGAATTCCAATATATTCAACACCAATAAACCTATTGAGAGAAAATCCCAGTTAAGTTTGTCCTCATATCTCAGCTTTGGGATGAGATAGGCTGAAAATAATCACACCTTTGTGTAAGTCAGGACCTACCTAATCAATATCGTGAGTTTGGAAGAAATCTGAGACGGTCAAAAATTGAGTCTAAAAAAACACAAAGGGGTACCCCTTAGTGTTTTTTTGGGTGAAATATGTGACCTCCTCAGCTCTTCTTCAAACCCACACCATGTGAAAGGGAGGTCCTGACAAAGACAGTGGTGTGGTAATTGTTGCCCTACCACATCCCAAAGCTGAGATATAGGGACATGTTTTGCTGCATAAAATGTATAACTGTAAATTTCATGATGGGATTCCTACTTCCAGTGAAGCTAGGTAAACACAAGAGTAGAAGGGTGCGATCAGAAAAGCCTAGTCAGTCCAATATATCCTACATTGCATCTGTATTTTGCTTTATTGGACGTATAACAAGTTCATAAATTTAATTCCAATATATTCAACACCAATAAACCTATTGAGAGAAAATCCCAGTTAAGTTTGTCCTCATATCTCAGCTTTGGGATGAGATAGGCTGAAAATAATCACACCTTTGTGTAAGTCAGGACCTGCCTAATCAACACCGTGAGTTTGGAAGAAATATGAGACGGTCAAAAATTGAGTCTAAAAAAACACAAAGGGGTACCCCTTAGTGTTTTTTGGGTGAAATATGTGACCTCCTCAGATCTTCTTCAAACCCACACCATGTGTCAGAGAGGTCCTGACGACGAGAATGGTGTGGTAATTGTTGCCCTACCACATCCCAAAGCTGAGATATAGGGACATGTTGTACTGCATAAAATGTATAACTGTAAATTTCATGATGGGATTCCTACTTCCAGTGAAGCTAGGTAAACACAAGAGTAGAAGGGTGCGATCAGAAAAGCCTAGTCAGTCCAATATATCCTACATTGCATCTGTATATTGCTTTATTGGACATATAACAAGCTCATAAATTTAATTCCAATATATTCAACACCAATAAACCTATTGAGAGAAAATCCCAGTTAAGTTTGTCCTCATATCTCAGCTTTGGGATGAGATAGGCTGAAAATAATCACACCTTTGTGTAAGTCAGGACCTGCCTAATCAACACCGTGAGTTTGGAAGAAATATGAGACGGTCAAAAATTGAGTCTAAAAAAACACAAAGGGGTACCCCTTAGTGTTTATTTGGGTGAAATATGTGACCTCCTCAGCTCTTCTTCAAACCCACACCATGTGAAAGGGAGGTCCTGACAAAGACAGTGGTGTGGTAATTGTTGCCCTACCACATCCCAAAGCTGAGATATAGGGACATGTTTTGCTGCATAAAATGTATAACTGTAAATTTCATGATGGGATTCCTACTTCCAGTGAAGCTAGGTAAACACAAGAGTAGAAGGGTGCGATCAGAAAAGCCTAGTCAGTCCAATATATCCTACATTGCATCTGTATTTTGCTTTATTGGACGTATAACAAGCTCATAAATTTAATTCCAATATATTCAACACCAATAAACCAATTGAGAGAAAATCCCAGTTACGTAAGTCCTCAATTCTCAGCTTTGGGATTAGATAGGCTGAAAATAATCACACCCCTGTGTAAGTCAGGACCTGCTTAATCAACATCGTAAGTTTGGAAGAAATCTGAGACGGTCAAAATTTTAGTCAAAACAAAAAAAACACAAAGGGGTACCCCTTAGTGTTTTTTTGGGTGAAAAAAAGTATCCTCCTCAGATCTTCTTCAAACTCACACCGTGTGTCAAGGACGTCCTGACGACGAGAATGGTGTGGTAATTTTTGCCCTACCACATCCCAAAGCTGAGATATAGGGACATGTTGTACTGCATAAAATGTATAACTGTAAATTTCATGATGGGATTCCTACTTCCAGTGAAGCTAGGTAAACACAAGAGTAGAAGGGTGCGATCAGAAAAGCCTAGTCAGTCCAATATATCCTACATTGCATCTGTATATTGCTTTATTGGACGTATAAAAAGCTCATAAATTTAATTCCAATATATTCAACACCAATAAACCTATTGAGAGAAAATCCCAGTTAAGTTTGTCCTCATATCTCAGCTTTGGGATGAGATAGGCTGAAAATAATCACACCTTTGTGTAAGTCAGGACCTGCCTAATCAACATCATGAGTTTGGAAGAAATCTGAGACGGTCAAAAATTGAGTCTAAAAAAACACAAAGGGGTACCCCTTAGTGTTTTTTTGGGTGAAATATGTGACCTCCTCAGCTCTTCTTCAAACCCACACCATGTGTCAGGGAGGTCCTGACAAAGACAGTGGTGTGGTAATTGTTGCCCTACCACATCCCAAAGCTGAGATATAGGGACATGTTTTGCTGCATAAAATGTATAACTGTAAATTTCATGATGGGTTTCCTTCTTCCAGTGAAGCTAGGTAAACACATGAGTAGAAGGGTGCGATCAGAAAAGCCTAGTCAGTCCAATATATCCTACATTGCATCTGTATTTTGCTTTATTGGACGTATAAAAAGCTCATAAATTGAATTCCAATATATTCAACACCAATAAACCTATTGAGAGAAAATCCCAGTTAAGTTTGCCCTCATATCTCAGCTTTGGGATGAGATAGGCTGAAAATAATCACACCTTTGTGTAAGTCAGGACCTGCCTAATCAATATCGTGAGTTTGGAAGAAATCTGAGACGGTCAAAAATTGAGTCTAAAAAAACACAAAGGGGTACCCCTTAGTGTTTTTTTGGGTGAAATATGTGACCTCCTCAGCTCTTCTTCAAACCCACACCTTGTGAAAGGGAGGTCCTGACAAAGACAGTGGTGTGGTAATTGTTGCCCTACCACATCCCAAAGCTGAGATATAGGGACATGTTTTGCTGCATAAAATGTATAACTGTAAATTTCATGATGGGATTCCTACTTCCAGTGAAGCTAGGTAAACACAAGAGTAGAAGGGTGCGATCAGAAAAGCCTAGTCAGTCCAATATATCCTACATTGCATCTGTATTTTGCTTTATTGGACGTATAACAAGCTCATAAATTTAATTCCAATATATTCAACACCAATAAACCAATTGAGAGAAAATCCCAGTTACGTAAGTCCTCAATTCTCAGCTTTGGGATTAGATAGGCTGAAAATAATCACACCCCTGTGTAAGTCAGGACCTGCTTAATCAACATCGTAAGTTTGGAAGAAATCTGAGACGGTCAAAATTTTAGTCAAAACAAAAAAAACACAAAGGGGTACCCCTTAGTGTTTTTTTGGGTGAAATATGTGACCTCCTCAGCTCTTCTTCAAACCCACACCATGTGAAAGGGAGGTCCTGACAAAGACAGTGGTGTGGTAATTGTTGCCCTACCACATCCCAAAGCTGAGATATAGGGACATGTTTTGCTGCATAAAATGTATAACTGTAAATTTCATGATGGGATTCCTACTTCCAGTGAAGCTAGGTAAACACAAGAGTAGAAGGGTGCGATCAGAAAAGCCTAGTCAGTCCAATATATCCTACATTGCATCTGTATTTTGCTTTATTGGACGTATAAAAAGCACATAAATTTAATGCCAATATATTCAACACCAATAAACCTATTGAGAGAAATTCCCAGTTAAGTTTGTCCTCATATCTCAGCTTTGGGATGAGATAGACTGAAAATAATCACACCTTTGTGTAAGTCAGGACCTGCCTAATCAACACCGTGAGTTTTTAAGAAATCTGAGACGGTCAAAAATTGAGTCTAAAAAAACACAAAGGGGTACCCCTTAGTGTTTTTTGGGTGAAATATGTGACCTCCTCAGATCTTCTTCAAACCCACACCGTGTGTCAGAGAGGTCCTGACAAAGACAGTGGTGTGGTAATTGTTGCCCTACCACATCCCAAAGCTAAGATATAGGGACATGTTGTGCTGCATAAAATGTATAACTGTAAATTTCATGATGGGATTCCTACTTCCAGTGAAGCTAGGTAAACACAAGAGTAGAAGGGTGCAATCAGAAAAGCCTAGTCAGTCCAATATATCCTACATTGCATCTGTATTTTGCTTTATTGGACGTATAAAAAGCTCATAAATTGAATTCCAATATATTCAACACCAATAAACCTATTGAGAGAAAATCCTAGTTAAGTTTGTCCTCATATCTCAGCTTTGGGATGAGATAGGCTGAAAATAATCACACCTTTGTGTAAGTCAGGACCTGCCTAATCAACACCGTGAGTTTGGAAGAAATCTGAGATGGTCAAAAATTTAGTCTAAAAAACACAAAGGGGTACCCCTTAGTGTTTTTTTGGGTGAAATATGTGACCTCCTCAACTCTTCTTCAAACCCACACCGTGTGTCAGAGAGGTCCTGATGAAGACAGTGGTGTGGTAATTTTTGCCCTACCACATCCCAAAGCTAAGATATAGGGACATGTTGTGCTGCATAAAATGTATAACTGTAAATTTCATGATGGGATTCCTACTTCCAGTGAAGCTAGGTAAACACAAGAGTAGAAGGGTGCAATCAGAAAAGCCTAGTCAGTCCAATATATCCTACATTGCATCTGTATTTTGCTTTATTGGACGTATAAAAAGCTCATAAATTGAATTCCAATATATTCAACACCAATAAACCTATTGAGAGAAAATCCCAGTTAAGTTTGTCCTCATATCTCAGCTTTGGGATGAGATAGGCTGAAAATAATCACACCTTTGTGTAAGTCAGGACCTACCTAATCAATATCGTGAGTTTGGAAGAAATCTGAGACGGTCAAAAATTGAGTCTAAAAAAACACAAAGGGGTACCCCTTAGTGTTTTTTTGGGTGAAATATGTGACCTCCTCAGCTCTTCTTCAAACCCACACCATGTGAAAGGGAGGTCCTGACAAAGACAGTGGTGTGGTAATTGTTGCCCTACCACATCCCAAAGCTGAGATATAGGGACATGTTTTGCTGCATAAAATGTATAACTGTAAATTTCATGATGGGATTCCTACTTCCAGTGAAGCTAGGTAAACACAAGAGTAGAAGGGTGCAATCAGAAAAGCCTAGTCAGTCCAATATATCCTACATTGCATCTGTATTTTGCTTTATTGGACGTATAAAAAGTTCATAAATTGAATTCCAATATATTCAACACCAATAAACCTATTGAGAGAAAATCCTAGTTAAGTTTGTCCTCATATCTCAGCTTTGGGATGAGATAGGCTGAAAATAATCACACCTTTGTGTAAGTCAGGACCTGCCTAATCAACACCATGAGTTTGGAAGAAATCTGAGATGGTCAAAAATTGAGTCTAAAAAACACAAAGGGGTACCCCTTAGTGTTTTTTTGGGTGAAATATGTGACCTCCTCAGATCTTCTTCAAACCCACACCGTGTGTCAGAGAGGTCCTGACAAAGACAGTGGTGTGGTAATTGTTGCCCTACCACATCCCAAAGATAAGATATAGGGACATGTTGTGCTGCATAAAATGTATAACTGTAAATTTCATGATGGGATTCCTACTTCCAGTGAAGCTAGGTAAACACATGAGTAGAAGGGTGCGATCAGAAAAGCCTAGTCAGTCCAATATATCCTACATTGCATCTGTATTTTGCTTTATTGGACGTATAAAAAGCTCATAAATTGAATTCCAATATATTCAACACCAATAAACCTATTGAGAGAAAATCCCAGTTAAGTTTGTCCTCATATCTCAGCTTTGGGATGAGATAGGCTGAAAATAATCACACCTTTGTGTAAGTCAGGACCTACCTAATCAATATCGTGAGTTTGGAAGAAATCTGAGACGGTCAAAAATTGAGTCTAAAAAAACACAAAGGGGTACCCCTTAGTGTTTTTTTGGGTGAAATATGTGACCTCCTCAGCTCTTCTTCAAACCCACACCATGTGAAAGGGAGGTCCTGACAAAGACAGTGGTGTGGTAATTGTTGCCCTACCACATCCCAAAGCTGAGATATAGGGACATGTTTTGCTGCATAAAATGTATAACTGTAAATTTCATGATGGGATTCCTACTTCCAGTGAAGCTAGGTAAACACAAGAGTAGAAGGGTGCAATCAGAAAAGCCTAGTCAGTCCAATATATCCTACATTGCATCTGTATTTTGCTTTATTGGACGTATAACAAGTTCATAAATTTAATTCCAATATATTCAACACCAATAAACCTATTGAGAGAAAATCCCAGTTAAGTTTGTCCTCATATCTCAGCTTTGGGATGAGATAGGCTGAAAATAATCACACCTTTGTGTAAGTCAGGACCTGCCTAATCAACACCGTGAGTTTGGAAGAAATATGAGACGGTCAAAAATTGAGTCTAAAAAAACACAAAGGGGTACCCCTTAGTGTTTTTTGGGAGAAATATGTGACCTCCTCAGATCTTCTTCAAACCCACACCATGTGTCAGAGAGGTCCTGACGACGAGAATGGTGTGGTAATTGTTGCCCTACCACATCCCAAAGCTGAGATATAGGGACATGTTGTACTGCATAAAATGTATAACAGTAAATTTCATGATGGGATTCCTACTTCCAGTGAAGCTAGGTAAACACAAGAGTAGAAGGGTGCGATCAGAAAAGCCTAGTCAGTCCAATATATCCTACATTGCATCTGTATATTGCTTTATTGGACATATAACAAGCTCATAAATTTAATTCCAATATATTCAACACCAATAAACCTATTGAGAGAAAATCCCAGTTAAGTTTGTCCTCATATCTCAGCTTTGGGATGAGATAGGCTGAAAATAATCACACCTTTGTGTAAGTCAGGACCTGCCTAATCAACACCGTGAGTTTGGAAGAAATATGAGACGGTCAAAAATTGAGTCTAAAAAAACACAAAGGGGTACCCCTTAGTGTTTTTTTGGGTGAAATATGTGACCTCCTCAGCTCTTCTTCAAACCCACACCATGTGAAAGGGAGGTCCTGACAAAGACAGTGGTGTGGTAATTGTTGCCCTACCACATCCCAAAGCTGAGATATAGGGACATGTTTTGCTGCATAAAATGTATAACTGTAAATTTCATGATGGGATTCCTACTTCCAGTGAAGCTAGGTAAACACAAGAGTAGAAGGGTGCGATCAGAAAAGCCTAGTCAGTCCAATATATCCTACATTGCATCTGTATTTTGCTTTATTGGACGTATAACAAGCTCATAAATTTAATTCCAATATATTCAACACCAATAAACCAATTGAGAGAAAATCCCAGTTACGTAAGTCCTCAATTCTCAGCTTTGGGATTAGATAGGCTGAAAATAATCACACCCCTGTGTAAGTCAGGACCTGCTTAATCAACATCGTAAGTTTGGAAGAAATCTGAGACGGTCAAAATTTTAGTCAAAACAAAAAAAACACAAAGGGGTACCCCTTAGTGTTTTTTTGGGTGAAAAAAAGTATCCTCCTCAGATCTTCTTCAAACTCACACCGTGTGTCAAGGACGTCCTGACGACGAGAATGGTGTGGTAATTTTTGCCCTACCACATCCCAAAGCTGAGATATAGGGACATGTTGTACTGCATAAAATGTATAACTGTAAATTTCATGATGGGATTCCTACTTCCAGTGAAGCTAGGTAAACACAAGAGTAGAAGGGTGCGATCAGAAAAGCCTAGTCAGTCCAATATATCCTACATTGCATCTGTATATTGCTTTATTGGACGTATAAAAAGCTCATAAATTTAATTCCAATATATTCAACACCAATAAACCTATTGAGAGAAAATCCCAGTTAAGTTTGTCCTCATATCTCAGCTTTGGGATGAGATAGGCTGAAAATAATCACACCTTTGTGTAAGTCAGGACCTGCCTAATCAACATCATGAGTTTGGAAGAAATCTGAGACGGTCAAAAATTGAGTCTAAAAAAACACAAAGGGGTACCCCTTAGTGTTTTTTTGGGTGAAATATGTGACCTCCTCAGCTCTTCTTC
Organism: Hoplias malabaricus; assembly: GCF_029633855.1. Taxonomy (NCBI): domain Eukaryota; kingdom Metazoa; phylum Chordata; class Actinopteri; order Characiformes; family Erythrinidae; genus Hoplias; species Hoplias malabaricus. Next base: position 30,510 of record NW_027100907.1, read on the forward strand.
AAACCCACACCATGTGTCAGGGAGGTCCTGACAAAGACAGTGGTGTGGTAATTGTTGCCCTACCACATCCCAAAGCTGAGATATAGGGACATGTTTTGCTGCATAAAATGTATAACTGTAAATTTCATGATGGGTTTCCTTCTTCCAGTGAAGCTAGGTAAACACATGAGTAGAAGGGTGCGATCAGAAAAGCCTAGTCAGTCCAATATATCCTACATTGCATCTGTATTTTGCTTTATTGGACGTATAAAAAGCTCATAAATTGAATTCCAATATATTCAACACCAATAAACCTATTGAGAGAAAATCCCAGTTAAGTTTGCCCTCATATCTCAGCTTTGGGATGAGATAGGCTGAAAATAATCACACCTTTGTGTAAGTCAGGACCTGCCTAATCAATATCGTGAGTTTGGAAGAAATCTGAGACGGTCAAAAATTGAGTCTAAAAAAACACAAAGGGGTACCCCTTAGTGTTTTTTTGGGTGAAATATGTGACCTCCTCAGCTCTTCTTCAAACCCACACCATGTGAAAGGGAGGTCCTGACAAAGACAGTGGTGTGGTAATTGTTGCCCTACCACATCCCAAAGCTGAGATATAGGGACATGTTTTGCTGCATAAAATGTATAACTGTAAATTTCATGATGGGATTCCTACTTCCAGTGAAGCTAGGTAAACACAAGAGTAGAAGGGTGCGATCAGAAAAGCCTAGTCAGTCCAATATATCCTACATTGCATCTGTATTTTGCTTTATTGGACGTATAACAAGCTCATAAATTTAATTCCAATATATTCAACACCAATAAACCAATTGAGAGAAAATCCCAGTTACGTAAGTCCTCAATTCTCAGCTTTGGGATTAGATAGGCTGAAAATAATCACACCCCTGTGTAAGTCAGGACCTGCTTAATCAACATCGTAAGTTTGGAAGAAATCTGAGACGGTCAAAATTTTAGTCAAAACAAAAAAAACACAAAGGGGTACCCCTTAGTGTTTTTTTGGGTGAAATATGTGACCTCCTCAGCTCTTCTTCAAACCCACACCATGTGAAAGGGAGGTCCTGACAAAGACAGTGGTGTGGTAATTGTTGCCCTACCACATCCCAAAGCTGAGATATAGGGACATGTTTTGCTGCATAAAATGTATAACTGTAAATTTCATGATGGGATTCCTACTTCCAGTGAAGCTAGGTAAACACAAGAGTAGAAGGGTGCGATCAGAAAAGCCTAGTCAGTCCAATATATCCTACATTGCATCTGTATTTTGCTTTATTGGACGTATAAAAAGCACATAAATTTAATGCCAATATATTCAACACCAATAAACCTATTGAGAGAAATTCCCAGTTAAGTTTGTCCTCCTATCTCAGCTTTGGGATGAGATAGGCTGAAAATAATCACACCTTTGTGTAAGTCAGGACCTGCCTAATCAACACCGTGAGTTTGGAAGAAATCTGAGATGGTCAAAAATTTAGTCTAAAAAACACAAAGGGGTACCCCTTAGTGTTTTTTTGGGTGAAATATGTGACCTCCTCAACTCTTCTTCAAACCCACACCGTGTGTCAGAGAGGTCCTGATGAAGACAGTGGTGTGGTAATTTTTGCCCTACCACATCCCAAAGCTAAGATATAGGGACATGTTGTGCTGCATAAAATGTATAACTGTAAATTTCATGATGGGATTCCTACTTCCAGTGAAGCTAGGTAAACACAAGAGTAGAAGGGTGCAATCAGAAAAGCCTAGTCAGTCCAATATATCCTACATTGCATCTGTATTTTGCTTTATTGGACGTATAAAAAGCTCATAAATTGAATTCCAATATATTCAACACCAATAAACCTATTGAGAGAAAATCCTAGTTAAGTTTGTCCTCATATCTCAGCTTTGGGATGAGATAGGCTGAAAATAATCACACCTTTGTGTAAGTCAGGACCTGCCTAATCAACACCATGAGTTTGGAAGAAATCTGAGATGGTCAAAAATTGAGTCTAAAAAACACAAAGGGGTACCCCTTAGTGTTTTTTTGGGTGAAATATGTGACCTCCTCAGATCTTCTTCAAACCCACACCGTGTGTCAGAGAGGTCCTGACAAAGACAGTGGTGTGGTAATTGTTGCCCTACCACATCCCAAAGATAAGATATAGGGACATGTTGTGCTGCATAAAATGTATAACTGTAAATTTCATGATGGGATTCCTACTTCCAGTGAAGCTAGGTAAACACATGAGTAGAAGGGTGCGATCAGAAAAGCCTAGTCAGTCCAATATATCCTACATTGCATCTGTATTTTGCTTTATTGGACGTATAAAAAGCTCATAAATTTAATTCCAATATATTCAACACCAATAAACCTATTGAGAGAAAATCCCAGTTAAGTTTGTCCTCATATCTCAGCTTTGGGATGAGATAGGCTGAAAATAATCACACCTTTGTGTAAGTCAGGACCTGCCTAATCAACATCGTGAGTTTGGAAGAAATCTGAGACGGTCAAAAATTGAGTCTAAAAAAACACAAAGGGGTACCCCTTAGTGTTTTTTTGGGTGAAATATGTGACCTCCTCAGCTCTTCTTCAAACCCACACCATGTGTCAGGGAGGTCCTGACAAAGACAGTGGTGTGGTAATTGTTGCCCTACCACATCCCAAAGCTGAGATATAGGGACATGTTTTGCTGCATAGAATGTATAACTGTAAATTTCATGATGGGATTCCTTCTTCCAGTGAAGCTAGGTAAACACATGAGTAGAAGGGTGCGATCAGAAAAGCCTAGTCAGTCCAATATATCCTACATTGCATCTGTATTTTGCTTTATTGGACGTATAAAAAGCTCATAAATTGAATTCCAATATATTCAACACCAATAAACCTATTGAGAGAAAATCCCAGTTAAGTTTGTCCTCATATCTCAGCTTTGGGATGAGATAGGCTGAAAATAATCACACCTTTGTGTAAGTCAGGACCTACCTAATCAATATCGTGAGTTTGGAAGAAATCTGAGACGGTCAAAAATTGAGTCTAAAAAAACACAAAGGGGTACCCCTTAGTGTTTTTTTGGGTGAAATATGTGACCTCCTCAGCTCTTCTTCAAACCCACACCATGTGAAAGGGAGGTCCTGACAAAGACAGTGGTGTGGTAATTGTTGCCCTACCACATCCCAAAGCTGAGATATAGGGACATGTTTTGCTGCATAAAATGTATAACTGTAAATTTCATGATGGGATTCCTACTTCCAGTGAAGCTAGGTAAACACAAGAGTAGAAGGGTGCGATCAGAAAAGCCTAGTCAGTCCAATATATCCTACATTGCATCTGTATTTTGCTTTATTGGACGTATAACAAGTTCATAAATTTAATTCCAATATATTCAACACCAATAAACCTATTGAGAGAAAATCCCAGTTAAGTTTGTCCTCATATCTCAGCTTTGGGATGAGATAGGCTGAAAATAATCACACCTTTGTGTAAGTCAGGACCTGCCTAATCAACACCGTGAGTTTGGAAGAAATATGAGACGGTCAAAAATTGAGTCTAAAAAAACACAAAGGGGTACCCCTTAGTGTTTTTTGGGTGAAATATGTGACCTCCTCAGATCTTCTTCAAACCCACACCATGTGTCAGAGAGGTCCTGACGACGAGAATGGTGTGGTAATTGTTGCCCTACCACATCCCAAAGCTGAGATATAGGGACATGTTGTACTGCATAAAATGTATAACTGTAAATTTCATGATGGGATTCCTACTTCCAGTGAAGCTAGGTAAACACAAGAGTAGAAGGGTGCGATCAGAAAAGCCTAGTCAGTCCAATATATCCTACATTGCATCTGTATATTGCTTTATTGGACATATAACAAGCTCATAAATTTAATTCCAATATATTCAACACCAATAAACCTATTGAGAGAAAATCCCAGTTAAGTTTGTCCTCATATCTCAGCTTTGGGATGAGATAGGCTGAAAATAATCACACCTTTGTGTAAGTCAGGACCTGCCTAATCAACACCGTGAGTTTGGAAGAAATATGAGACGGTCAAAAATTGAGTCTAAAAAAACACAAAGGGGTACCCCTTAGTGTTTTTTTGGGTGAAATATGTGACCTCCTCAGCTCTTCTTCAAACCCACACCATGTGAAAGGGAGGTCCTGACAAAGACAGTGGTGTGGTAATTGTTGCCCTACCACATCCCAAAGCTGAGATATAGGGACATGTTTTGCTGCATAAAATGTATAACTGTAAATTTCATGATGGGATTCCTACTTCCAGTGAAGCTAGGTAAACACAAGAGTAGAAGGGTGCGATCAGAAAAGCCTAGTCAGTCCAATATATCCTACATTGCATCTGTATTTTGCTTTATTGGACGTATAACAAGCTCATAAATTTAATTCCAATATATTCAACACCAATAAACCAATTGAGAGAAAATCCCAGTTACGTAAGTCCTCAATTCTCAGCTTTGGGATTAGATAGGCTGAAAATAATCACACCCCTGTGTAAGTCAGGACCTGCTTAATCAACATCGTAAGTTTGGAAGAAATCTGAGACGGTCAAAATTTTAGTCAAAACAAAAAAAACACAAAGGGGTACCCCTTAGTGTTTTTTTGGGTGAAAAAAAGTATCCTCCTCAGATCTTCTTCAAACTCACACCGTGTGTCAAGGACGTCCTGACGACGAGAATGGTGTGGTAATTTTTGCCCTACCACATCCCAAAGCTGAGATATAGGGACATGTTGTACTGCATAAAATGTATAACTGTAAATTTCATGATGGGATTCCTACTTCCAGTGAAGCTAGGTAAACACAAGAGTAGAAGGGTGCGATCAGAAAAGCCTAGTCAGTCCAATATATCCTACATTGCATCTGTATATTGCTTTATTGGACGTATAAAAAGCTCATAAATTGAATTCCAATATATTCAACACCAATAAACCTATTGAGAGAAAATCCCAGTTAAGTTTGTCCTCATATCTCAGCTTTGGGATGAGATAGGCTGAAAATAATCACACCTTTGTGTAAGTCAGGACCTGCCTAATCAACACCGTGAGTTTGGAAGAAATCTGAGATGGTCAAAAATTTAGTCTAAAAAACACAAAGGGGTACCCCTTAGTGTTTTTTTGGGTGAAATATGTGACCTCCTCAACTCTTCTTCAAACCCACACCGTGTGTCAGAGAGGTCCTGATGAAGACAGTGGTGTGGTAATTTTTGCCCTACCACATCCCAAAGCTAAGATATAGGGACATGTTGTGCTGCATAAAATGTATAACTGTAAATTTCATGATGGGATTCCTACTTCCAGTGAAGCTAGGTAAACACAAGAGTAGAAGGGTGCAATCAGAAAAGCCTAGTCAGTCCAATATATCCTACATTGCATCTGTATTTTGCTTTATTGGACGTATAAAAAGCTCATAAATTGAATTCCAATATATTCAACACCAATAAACCTATTGAGAGAAAATCCTAGTTAAGTTTGTCCTCATATCTCAGCTTTGGGATGAGATAGGCTGAAAATAATCACACCTTTGTGTAAGTCAGGACCTGCCTAATCAACACCATGAGTTTGGAAGAAATCTGAGATGGTCAAAAATTGAGTCTAAAAAACACAAAGGGGTACCCCTTAGTGTTTTTTTGGGTGAAATATGTGACCTCCTCAGATCTTCTTCAAACCCACACCGTGTGTCAGAGAGGTCCTGACAAAGACAGTGGTGTGGTAATTGTTGCCCTACCACATCCCAAAGATAAGATATAGGGACATGTTGTGCTGCATAAAATGTATAACTGTAAATTTCATGATGGGATTCCTACTTCCAGTGAAGCTAGGTAAACACATGAGTAGAAGGGTGCGATCAGAAAAGCCTAGTCAGTCCAATATATCCTACATTGCATCTGTATTTTGCTTTATTGGACGTATAAAAAGCTCATAAATTTAATTCCAATATATTCAACACCAATAAACCTATTGAGAGAAAATCCCAGTTAAGTTTGTCCTCATATCTCAGCTTTGGGATGAGATAGGCTGAAAATAATCACACCTTTGTGTAAGTCAGGACCTGCCTAATCAACATCGTGAGTTTGGAAGAAATCTGAGACGGTCAAAAATTTAGTCTAAAAAAACACAAAGGGGTACCCCTTAGTGTTTTTTTGGGTGAAATATGTGACCTCCTCAGCTCTTCTTCAAACCCACACCATGTGTCAGGGAGGTCCTGACAAAGACAGTGGTGTGGTAATTGTTGCCCTACCACATCCCAAAGCTGAGATATAGGGACATGTTTTGCTGCATAGAATGTATAACTGTAAATTTCATGATGGGATTCCTTCTTCCAGTGAAGCTAGGTAAACACATGAGTAGAAGGGTGCGATCAGAAAAGCCTAGTCAGTCCAATATATCCTACATTGCATCTGTATTTTGCTTTATTGGACGTATAAAAAGCTCATAAATTGAATTCCAATATATTCAACACCAATAAACCTATTGAGAGAAAATCCCAGTTAAGTTTGTCCTCATATCTCAGCTTTGGGATGAGATAGGCTGAAAATAATCACACCTTTGTGTAAGTCAGGACCTACCTAATCAATATCGTGAGTTTGGAAGAAATCTGAGACGGTCAAAAATTGAGTCTAAAAAAACACAAAGGGGTACCCCTTAGTGTTTTTTTGGGTGAAATATGTGACCTCCTCAGCTCTTCTTCAAACCCACACCATGTGAAAGGGAGGTCCTGACAAAGACAGTGGTGTGGTAATTGTTGCCCTACCACATCCCAAAGCTGAGATATAGGGACATGTTTTGCTGCATAAAATGTATAACTGTAAATTTCATGATGGGATTCCTACTTCCAGTGAAGCTAGGTAAACACAAGAGTAGAAGGGTGCGATCAGAAAAGCCTAGTCAGTCCAATATATCCTACATTGCATCTGTATTTTGCTTTATTGGACGTATAACAAGTTCATAAATTTAATTCCAATATATTCAACACCAATAAACCTATTGAGAGAAAATCCCAGTTAAGTTTGTCCTCATATCTCAGCTTTGGGATGAGATAGGCTGAAAATAATCACACCTTTGTGTAAGTCAGGACCTGCCTAATCAACACCGTGAGTTTGGAAGAAATATGAGACGGTCAAAAATTGAGTCTAAAAAAACACAAAGGGGTACCCCTTAGTGTTTTTTGGGTGAAATATGTGACCTCCTCAGATCTTCTTCAAACCCACACCATGTGTCAGAGAGGTCCTGACGACGAGAATGGTGTGGTAATTGTTGCCCTACCACATCCCAAAGCTGAGATATAGGGACATGTTGTACTGCATAAAATGTATAACTGTAAATTTCATGATGGGATTCCTACTTCCAGTGAAGCTAGGTAAACACAAGAGTAGAAGGGTGCGATCAGAAAAGCCTAGTCAGTCCAATATATCCTACATTGCATCTGTATATTGCTTTATTGGACATATAACAAGCTCATAAATTTAATTCCAATATATTCAACACCAATAAACCTATTGAGAGAAAATCCCAGTTAAGTTTGTCCTCATATCTCAGCTTTGGGATGAGATAGGCTGAAAATAATCACACCTTTGTGTAAGTCAGGACCTGCCTAATCAACACCGTGAGTTTGGAAGAAATATGAGACGGTCAAAAATTGAGTCTAAAAAAACACAAAGGGGTACCCCTTAGTGTTTTTTTGGGTGAAATATGTGACCTCCTCAGCTCTTCTTCAAACCCACACCATGTGAAAGGGAGGTCCTGACAAAGACAGTGGTGTGGTAATTGTTGCCCTACCACATCCCAAAGCTGAGATATAGGGACATGTTTTGCTGCATAAAATGTATAACTGTAAATTTCATGATGGGATTCCTACTTCCAGTGAAGCTAGGTAAACACAAGAGTAGAAGGGTGCGATCAGAAAAGCCTAGTCAGTCCAATATATCCTACATTGCATCTGTATTTTGCTTTATTGGACGTATAACAAGCTCATAAATTTAATTCCAATATATTCAACACCAATAAACCAATTGAGAGAAAATCCCAGTTACGTAAGTCCTCAATTCTCAGCTTTGGGATTAGATAGGCTGAAAATAATCACACCCCTGTGTAAGTCAGGACCTGCTTAATCAACATCGTAAGTTTGGAAGAAATCTGAGACGGTCAAAATTTTAGTCAAAACAAAAAAAACACAAAGGGGTACCCCTTAGTGTTTTTTTGGGTGAAAAAAAGTATCCTCCTCAGATCTTCTTCAAACTCACACCGTGTGTCAAGGACGTCCTGACGACGAGAATGGTGTGGTAATTTTTGCCCTACCACATCCCAAAGCTGAGATATAGGGACATGTTGTACTGCATAAAATGTATAACTGTAAATTTCATGATGGGATTCCTACTTCCAGTGAAGCTAGGTAAACACAAGAGTAGAAGGGTGCGATCAGAAAAGCCTAGTCAGTCCAATATATCCTACATTGCATCTGTATATTGCTTTATTGGACGTATAAAAAGCTCATAAATTTAATTCCAATATATTCAACACCAATAAACCTATTGAGAGAAAATCCCAGTTAAGTTTGTCCTCATATCTCAGCTTTGGGATGAGATAGGCTGAAAATAATCACACCTTTGTGTAAGTCAGGACCTGCCTAATCAACATCATGAGTTTGGAAGAAATCTGAGACGGTCAAAAATTGAGTCTAAAAAAACACAAAGGGGTACCCCTTAGTGTTTTTTTGGGTGAAATATGTGACCTCCTCAGCTCTTCTTCAAACCCACACCATGTGAAAGGGAGGTCCTGACAAAGACAGTGGTGTGGTAATTGTTGCCCTACCACATCCCAAAGCTGAGATATAGGGACATGTTTTGCTGCATAAAATGTATAACTGTAAATTTCATGATGGGATTCCTACTTCCAGTGAAGCTAGGTAAACACAAGAGTAGAAGGGTGCGATCAGAAAAGCCTAGTCAGTCCAATATATCCTACATTGCATCTGTATATTGCTTTATTGGACATATAACAAGCTCATAAATTTAATTCCAATATATTCAACACCAATAAACCTATTGAGAGAAAATCCCAGTTAAGTTTGTCCTCATATCTCAGCTTTGGGATGAGATAGGCTGAAAATAATCACACCTTTGTGTAAGTCAGGACCTGCCTAATCAACACCGTGAGTTTGGAAGAAATCTGAGACGGTCAAAAATTGAGTCTAAAAAAACACAAAGGGGTACCCCTTAATGTTTTTTTGGGTGAAATATGTGACCTCCTCAGCTCTTCTTCAAACCCACACCATGTGAAAGGGAGGTCCTGACAAAGACAGTGGTGTGGTAATTGTTGCCCTACCACATCCCAAAGCTGAGATATAGGGACATGTTTTGCTGCATAAAATGTATAACTGTAAATTTCATGATGGGATTCCTACTTCCAGTGAAGCTAGGTAAACACAAGAGTAGAAGGGTGCGATCAGAAAAGCCTAGTCAGTCCAATATATCCTACATTGCATCTGTATTTTGCTTTATTGGACGTATAACAAGTTCATAAATTTAATTCCAATATATTCAACACCAATAAACCAATTGAGAGAAAATCCCAGTTACGTAAGTCCTCAATTCTCAGCTTTGGGATTAGATAGGCTGAAAATAATCACACCCCTGTGTAAGTCAGGACCTGCTTAATCAACATCGTAAGTTTGGAAGAAATCTGAGACGGTCAAAATTTTAGTCAAAAAAAAAAAAAACACAAAGGGGTACCCCTTAGTGTTTTTTTGGGTGAAAAAAAGTATCCTCCTCAGATCTTCTTCAAACTCACACCGTGTGTCAAGGACGTCCTGACGACGAGAATGGTGTGGTAATTTTTGCCCTACCACATCCCAAAGCTGAGATATAGGGACATGTTGTACTGCATAAAATGTATAACTGTAAATTTCATGATGGGATTCCTACTTCCAGTGAAGCTAGGTAAACACAAGAGTAGAAGGGTGCGATCAGAAAAGCCTAGTCAGTCCAATATATCCTACATTGCATCTGTATATTGCTTTATTGGACATATAACAAGCTCATAAATTGAATTCCAATATATTCAACACCAATAAACCTATTGAGAGAAAATCCCAGTTAAGTTTGTCCTCATATCTCAGCTTTGGGATGAGATAGGCTGAAAATAATCACACCTTTGTGTAAGTCAGGACCTGCCTAATCAACATCATGAGTTTGGAAGAAATCTGAGACGGTCAAAAATTGAGTCTAAAAAAACACAAAGGGGTACCCCTTAGTGTTTTTTTGGGTGAAATATGTGACCTCCTCAGCTCTTCTTCAAACCCACACCATGTGTCAGGGAGGTCCTGACAAAGACAGTGGTGTGGTAATTGTTGCCCTACCACATCCCAAAGCTGAGATATAGGGACATGTTTTGCTGCATAAAATGTATAACTGTAAATTTCATGATGGGATTCCTTCTTCCAGTGAAGCTAGGTAAACACATGAGTAGAAGGGTGCGATCAGAAAAGCCTAGTCAGTCCAATATATCCTACATTGCATCTGTATTTTGCTTTATTGGACGTATAAAAAGCTCATAAATTGAATTCCAATATATTCAACACCAATAAACCTATTGAGAGAAAATCCCAGTTAAGTTTGCCCTCATATCTCAGCTTTGGGATGAGATAGGCTGAAAATAATCACACCTTTGTGTAAGTCAGGACCTGCCTAATCAATATCGTGAGTTTGGAAGAAATCTGAGACGGTCAAAAATTGAGTCTAAAAAAACACAAAGGGGTACCCCTTAGTGTTTTTTTGGGTGAAATATGTGACCTCCTCAGCTCTTCTTCAAACCCACACCATGTGAAAGGGAGGTCCTGACAAAGACAGTGGTGTGGTAATTGTTGCCCTACCACATCCCAAAGCTGAGATATAGGGACATGTTTTGCTGCATAAAATGTATAACTGTAAATTTCATGATGGGATTCCTACTTCCAGTGAAGCTAGGTAAACACAAGAGTAGAAGGGTGCGATCAGAAAAGCCTAGTCAGTCCAATATATCCTACATTGCATCTGTATTTTGCTTTATTGGACGTATAACAAGCTCATAAATTTAATTCCAATATATTCAACACCAATAAACCAATTGAGAGAAAATCCCAGTTACGTAAGTCCTCAATTCTCAGCTTTGGGATTAGATAGGCTGAAAATAATCACACCCCTGTGTAAGTCAGGACCTGCTTAATCAACATCGTAAGTTTGGAAGAAATCTGAGACGGTCAAAATTTTAGTCAAAACAAAAAAAACACAAAGGGGTACCCCTTAGTGTTTTTTTGGGTGAAATATGTGACCTCCTCAGCTCTTCTTCAAACCCACACCATGTGAAAGGGAGGTCCTGACAAAGACAGTGGTGTGGTAATTGTTGCCCTACCACATCCCAAAGCTGAGATATAGGGACATGTTTTGCTGCATAAAATGTATAACTGTAAATTTCATGATGGGATTCCTACTTCCAGTGAAGCTAGGTAAACACAAGAGTAGAAGGGTGCGATCAGAAAAGCCTAGTCAGTCCAATATATCCTACATTGCATCTGTATTTTGCTTTATTGGACGTATAAAAAGCACATAAATTTAATGCCAATATATTCAACACCAATAAACCTATTGAGAGAAATTCCCAGTTAAGTTTGTCCTCATATCTCAGCTTTGGGATGAGATAGACTGAAAATAATCACACCTTTGTGTAAGTCAGGACCTGCCTAATCAACACCGTGAGTTTTTAAGAAATCTGAGACGGTCAAAAATTGAGTCTAAAAAAACACAAAGGGGTACCCCTTAGTGTTTTTTGGGTGAAATATGTGACCTCCTCAGATCTTCTTCAAACCCACACCGTGTGTCAGAGAGGTCCTGACAAAGACAGTGGTGTGGTAATTGTTGCCCTACCACATCCCAAAGCTAAGATATAGGGACATGTTGTGCTGCATAAAATGTATAACTGTAAATTTCATGATGGGATTCCTACTTCCAGTGAAGCTAGGTAAACACAAGAGTAGAAGGGTGCAATCAGAAAAGCCTAGTCAGTCCAATATATCCTACATTGCATCTGTATTTTGCTTTATTGGACGTATAAAAAGCTCATAAATTGAATTCCAATATATTCAACACCAATAAACCTATTGAGAGAAAATCCTAGTTAAGTTTGTCCTCATATCTCAGCTTTGGGATGAGATAGGCTGAAAATAATCACACCTTTGTGTAAGTCAGGACCTGCCTAATCAACACCGTGAGTTTGGAAGAAATCTGAGATGGTCAAAAATTTAGTCTAAAAAACACAAAGGGGTACCCCTTAGTGTTTTTTTGGGTGAAATATGTGACCTCCTCAACTCTTCTTCAAACCCACACCGTGTGTCAGAGAGGTCCTGATGAAGACAGTGGTGTGGTAATTTTTGCCCTACCACATCCCAAAGCTAAGATATAGGGACATGTTGTGCTGCATAAAATGTATAACTGTAAATTTCATGATGGGATTCCTACTTCCAGTGAAGCTAGGTAAACACAAGAGTAGAAGGGTGCAATCAGAAAAGCCTAGTCAGTCCAATATATCCTACATTGCATCTGTATTTTGCTTTATTGGACGTATAAAAAGCTCATAAATTGAATTCCAATATATTCAACACCAATAAACCTATTGAGAGAAAATCCTAGTTAAGTTTGTCCTCATATCTCAGCTTTGGGATGAGATAGGCTGAAAATAATCACACCTTTGTGTAAGTCAGGACCTGCCTAATCAACACCATGAGTTTGGAAGAAATCTGAGATGGTCAAAAATTGAGTCTAAAAAACACAAAGGGGTACCCCTTAGTGTTTTTTTGGGTGAAATATGTGACCTCCTCAGATCTTCTTCAAACCCACACCGTGTGTCAGAGAGGTCCTGACAAAGACAGTGGTGTGGTAATTGTTGCCCTACCACATCCCAAAGATAAGATATAGGGACATGTTGTGCTGCATAAAATGTATAACTGTAAATTTCATGATGGGATTCCTACTTCCAGTGAAGCTAGGTAAACACATGAGTAGAAGGGTGCGATCAGAAAAGCCTAGTCAGTCCAATATATCCTACATTGCATCTGTATTTTGCTTTATTGGACGTATAAAAAGCTCATAAATTTAATTCCAATATATTCAACACCAATAAACCTATTGAGAGAAAATCCCAGTTAAGTTTGTCCTCATATCTCAGCTTTGGGATGAGATAGGCTGAAAATAATCACACCTTTGTGTAAGTCAGGACCTGCCTAATCAACATCGTGAGTTTGGAAGAAATCTGAGACGGTCAAAAATTTAGTCTAAAAAAACACAAAGGGGTACCCCTTAGTGTTTTTTTGGGTGAAATATGTGACCTCCTCAGCTCTTCTTCAAACCCACACCATGTGTCAGGGAGGTCCTGACAAAGACAGTGGTGTGGTAATTGTTGCCCTACCACATCCCAAAGCTGAGATATAGGGACATGTTTTGCTGCATAGAATGTATAACTGTAAATTTCATGATGGGATTCCTTCTTCCAGTGAAGCTAGGTAAACACATGAGTAGAAGGGTGCGATCAGAAAAGCCTAGTCAGTCCAATATATCCTACATTGCATCTGTATTTTGCTTTATTGGACGTATAAAAAGCTCATAAATTGAATTCCAATATATTCAACACCAATAAACCTATTGAGAGAAAATCCCAGTTAAGTTTGTCCTCATATCTCAGCTTTGGGATGAGATAGGCTGAAAATAATCACACCTTTGTGTAAGTCAGGACCTACCTAATCAATATCGTGAGTTTGGAAGAAATCTGAGACGGTCAAAAATTGAGTCTAAAAAAACACAAAGGGGTACCCCTTAGTGTTTTTTTGGGTGAAATATGTGACCTCCTCAGCTCTTCTTCAAACCCACACCTCGTGAAAGGGAGGTCCTGACAAAGACAGTGGTGTGGTAATTGTTGCCCTACCACATCCCAAAGCTGAGATATAGGGACATGTTTTGCTGCATAAAATGTATAACTGTAAATTTCATGATGGGATTCCTACTTCCAGTGAAGCTAGGTAAACACAAGAGTAGAAGGGTGCGATCAGAAAAGCCTAGTCAGTCCAATATATCCTACATTGCATCTGTATTTTGCTTTATTGGACGTATAACAAGTTCATAAATTTAATTCCAATATATTCAACACCAATAAACCTATTGAGAGAAAATCCCAGTTAAGTTTGTCCTCATATCTCAGCTTTGGGATGAGATAGGCTGAAAATAATCACACCTTTGTGTAAGTCAGGACCTGCCTAATCAACACCGTGAGTTTGGAAGAAATATGAGACGGTCAAAAATTGAGTCTAAAAAAACACAAAGGGGTACCCCTTAGTGTTTTTTGGGTGAAATATGTGACCTCCTCAGATCTTCTTCAAACCCACACCATGTGTCAGAGAGGTCCTGACGACGAGAATGGTGTGGTAATTGTTGCCCTACCACATCCCAAAGCTGAGATATAGGGACATGTTGTACTGCATAAAATGTATAACTGTAAATTTCATGATGGGATTCCTACTTCCAGTGAAGCTAGGTAAACACAAGAGTAGAAGGGTGCGATCAGAAAAGCCTAGTCAGTCCAATATATCCTACATTGCATCTGTATATTGCTTTATTGGACATATAACAAGCTCATAAATTTAATTCCAATATATTCAACACCAATAAACCTATTGAGAGAAAATCCCAGTTAAGTTTGTCCTCATATCTCAGCTTTGGGATGAGATAGGCTGAAAATAATCACACCTTTGTGTAAGTCAGGACCTGCCTAATCAACACCGTGAGTTTGGAAGAAATATGAGACGGTCAAAAATTGAGTCTAAAAAAACACAAAGGGGTACCCCTTAGTGTTTTTTTGGGTGAAATATGTGACCTCCTCAGCTCTTCTTCAAACCCACACCATGTGAAAGGGAGGTCCTGACAAAGACAGTGGTGTGGTAATTGTTGCCCTACCACATCCCAAAGCTGAGATATAGGGACATGTTTTGCTGCATAAAATGTATAACTGTAAATTTCATGATGGGATTCCTACTTCCAGTGAAGCTAGGTAAACACAAGAGTAGAAGGGTGCGATCAGAAAAGCCTAGTCAGTCCAATATATCCTACATTGCATCTGTATTTTGCTTTATTGGACGTATAACAAGCTCATAAATTTAATTCCAATATATTCAACACCAATAAACCAATTGAGAGAAAATCCCAGTTACGTAAGTCCTCAATTCTCAGCTTTGGGATTAGATAGGCTGAAAATAATCACACCCCTGTGTAAGTCAGGACCTGCTTAATCAACATCGTAAGTTTGGAAGAAATCTGAGACGGTCAAAATTTTAGTCAAAACAAAAAAAACACAAAGGGGTACCCCTTAGTGTTTTTTTGGGTGAAAAAAAGTATCCTCCTCAGATCTTCTTCAAACTCACACCGTGTGTCAAGGACGTCCTGACGACGAGAATGGTGTGGTAATTTTTGCCCTACCACATCCCAAAGCTGAGATATAGGGACATGTTGTACTGCATAAAATGTATAACTGTAAATTTCATGATGGGATTCCTACTTCCAGTGAAGCTAGGTAAACACAAGAGTAGAAGGGTGCGATCAGAAAAGCCTAGTCAGTCCAATATATCCTACATTGCATCTGTATATTGCTTTATTGGACGTATAAAAAGCTCATAAATTTAATTCCAATATATTCAACACCAATAAACCTATTGAGAGAAAATCCCAGTTAAGTTTGTCCTCATATCTCAGCTTTGGGATGAGATAGGCTGAAAATAATCACACCTTTGTGTAAGTCAGGACCTGCCTAATCAACATCATGAGTTTGGAAGAAATCTGAGACGGTCAAAAATTGAGTCTAAAAAAACACAAAGGGGTACCCCTTAGTGTTTTTTTGGGTGAAATATGTGACCTCCTCAGCTCTTCTTCAAACCCACACCATGTGAAAGGGAGGTCCTGACAAAGACAGTGGTGTGGTAATTGTTGCCCTACCACATCCCAAAGCTGAGATATAGGGACATGTTTTGCTGCATAAAATGTATAACTGTAAATTTCATGATGGGATTCCTACTTCCAGTGAAGCTAGGTAAACACAAGAGTAGAAGGGTGCGATCAGAAAAGCCTAGTCAGTCCAATATATCCTACAATGCATCTGTATATTGCTTTATTGGACATATAACAAGCTCATAAATTTAATTCCAATATATTCAACACCAATAAACCTATTGAGAGAAAATCCCAGTTAAGTTTGTCCTCATATCTCAGCTTTGGGATGAGATAGGCTGAAAATAATCACACCTTTGTGTAAGTCAGGACCTGCCTAATCAACACCGTGAGTTTGGAAGAAATCTGAGACGGTCAAAAATTGAGTCTAAAAAAACACAAAGGGGTACCCCTTAATGTTTTTTTGGGTGAAATATGTGACCTCCTCAGCTCTTCTTCAAACCCACACCATGTGAAAGGGAGGTCCTGACAAAGACAGTGGTGTGGTAATTGTTGCCCTACCACATCCCAAAGCTGAGATATAGGGACATGTTTTGCTGCATAAAATGTATAACTGTAAATTTCATGATGGGATTCCTACTTCCAGTGAAGCTAGGTAAACACAAGAGTAGAAGGGTGCGATCAGAAAAGCCTAGTCAGTCCAATATATCCTACACTGCATCTGTATTTTGCTTTATTGGACGTATAACAAGTTCATAAATTTAATTCCAATATATTCAACACCAATAAACCAATTGAGAGAAAATCCCAGTTACGTAAGTCCTCAATTCTCAGCTTTGGGATTAGATAGGCTGAAAATAATCACACCCCTGTGTAAGTCAGGACCTGCTTAATCAACATCGTAAGTTTGGAAGAAATCTGAGACGGTCAAAATTTTAGTCAAAAAAAAAAAAAACACAAAGGGGTACCCCTTAGTGTTTTTTTGGGTGAAAAAAAGTATCCTCCTCAGATCTTCTTCAAACTCACACCGTGTGTCAAGGACGTCCTGACGACGAGAATGGTGTGGTAATTTTTGCCCTACCACATCCCAAAGCTGAGATATAGGGACATGTTGTACTGCATAAAATGTATAACTGTAAATTTCATGATGGGATTCCTACTTCCAGTGAAGCTAGGTAAACACAAGAGTAGAAGGGTGCGATCAGAAAAGCCTAGTCAGTCCAATATATCCTACATTGCATCTGTATATTGCTTTATTGGACATATAACAAGCTCATAAATTGAATTCCAATATATTCAACACCAATAAACCTATTGAGAGAAAATCCCAGTTAAGTTTGTCCTCATATCTCAGCTTTGGGATGAGATAGGCTGAAAATAATCACACCTTTGTGTAAGTCAGGACCTGCCTAATCAACATCATGAGTTTGGAAGAAATCTGAGACGGTCAAAAATTGAGTCTAAAAAAACACAAAGGGGTACCCCTTAGTGTTTTTTTGGGTGAAATATGTGACCTCCTCAGCTCTTCTTCAAACCCACACCATGTGTCAGGGAGGTCCTGACAAAGACAGTGGTGTGGTAATTGTTGCCCTACCACATCCCAAAGCTGAGATATAGGGACATGTTTTGCTGCATAAAATGTATAACTGTAAATTTCATGATGGGATTCCTTCTTCCAGTGAAGCTAGGTAAACACATGAGTAGAAGGGTGCGATCAGAAAAGCCTAGTCAGTCCAATATATCCTACATTGCATCTGTATTTTGCTTTATTGGACGTATAAAAAGCTCATAAATTGAATTCCAATATATTCAACACCAATAAACCTATTGAGAGAAAATCCCAGTTAAGTTTGCCCTCATATCTCAGCTTTGGGATGAGATAGGCTGAAAATAATCACACCTTTGTGTAAGTCAGGACCTGCCTAATCAATATCGTGAGTTTGGAAGAAATCTGAGACGGTCAAAAATTGAGTCTAAAAAAACACAAAGGGGTACCCCTTAGTGTTTTTTTGGGTGAAATATGTGACCTCCTCAGCTCTTCTTCAAACCCACACCATGTGAAAGGGAGGTCCTGACAAAGACAGTGGTGTGGTAATTGTTGCCCTACCACATCCCAAAGCTGAGATATAGGGACATGTTTTGCTGCATAAAATGTATAACTGTAAATTTCATGATGGGATTCCTACTTCCAGTGAAGCTAGGTAAACACAAGAGTAGAAGGGTGCGATCAGAAAAGCCTAGTCAGTCCAATATATCCTACATTGCATCTGTATTTTGCTTTATTGGACGTATAACAAGCTCATAAATTTAATTCCAATATATTCAACACCAATAAACCAATTGAGAGAAAATCCCAGTTACGTAAGTCCTCAATTCTCAGCTTTGGGATTAGATAGGCTGAAAATAATCACACCCCTGTGTAAGTCAGGACCTGCTTAATCAACATCGTAAGTTTGGAAGAAATCTGAGACGGTCAAAATTTTAGTCAAAACAAAAAAAACACAAAGGGGTACCCCTTAGTGTTTTTTTGGGTGAAATATGTGACCTCCTCAGCTCTTCTTCAAACCCACACCATGTGAAAGGGAGGTCCTGACAAAGACAGTGGTGTGGTAATTGTTGCCCTACCACATCCCAAAGCTGAGATATAGGGACATGTTTTGCTGCATAAAATGTATAACTGTAAATTTCATGATGGGATTCCTACTTCCAGTGAAGCTAGGTAAACACAAGAGTAGAAGGGTGCGATCAGAAAAGCCTAGTCAGTCCAATATATCCTACATTGCATCTGTATTTTGCTTTATTGGACGTATAAAAAGCACATAAATTTAATGCCAATATATTCAACACCAATAAACCTATTGAGAGAAATTCCCAGTTAAGTTTGTCCTCATATCTCAGCTTTGGGATGAGATAGACTGAAAATAATCACACCTTTGTGTAAGTCAGGACCTGCCTAATCAACACCGTGAGTTTTTAAGAAATCTGAGACGGTCAAAAATTGAGTCTAAAAAAACACAAAGGGGTACCCCTTAGTGTTTTTTGGGTGAAATATGTGACCTCCTCAGATCTTCTTCAAACCCACACCGTGTGTCAGAGAGGTCCTGACAAAGACAGTGGTGTGGTAATTGTTGCCCTACCACATCCCAAAGCTAAGATATAGGGACATGTTGTGCTGCATAAAATGTATAACTGTAAATTTCATGATGGGATTCCTACTTCCAGTGAAGCTAGGTAAACACAAGAGTAGAAGGGTGCAATCAGAAAAGCCTAGTCAGTCCAATATATCCTACATTGCATCTGTATTTTGCTTTATTGGACGTATAAAAAGCTCATAAATTGAATTCCAATATATTCAACACCAATAAACCTATTGAGAGAAAATCCTAGTTAAGTTTGTCCTCATATCTCAGCTTTGGGATGAGATAGGCTGAAAATAATCACACCTTTGTGTAAGTCAGGACGTGCCTAATCAACACCGTGAGTTTGGAAGAAATCTGAGATGGTCAAAAATTTAGTCTAAAAAACACAAAGGGGTACCCCTTAGTGTTTTTTTGGGTGAAATATGTGACCTCCTCAACTCTTCTTCAAACCCACACCGTGTGTCAGAGAGGTCCTGATGAAGACAGTGGTGTGGTAATTTTTGCCCTACCACATCCCAAAGCTAAGATATAGGGACATGTTGTGCTGCATAAAATGTATAACTGTAAATTTCATGATGGGATTCCTACTTCCAGTGAAGCTAGGTAAACACAAGAGTAGAAGGGTGCAATCAGAAAAGCCTAGTCAGTCCAATATATCCTACATTGCATCTGTATTTTGCTTTATTGGACGTATAAAAAGCTCATAAATTGAATTCCAATATATTCAACACCAATAAACCTATTGAGAGAAAATCCTAGTTAAGTTTGTCCTCATATCTCAGCTTTGGGATGAGATAGGCTGAAAATAATCACACCTTTGTGTAAGTCAGGACCTGCCTAATCAACACCATGAGTTTGGAAGAAATCTGAGATGGTCAAAAATTGAGTCTAAAAAACACAAAGGGGTACCCCTTAGTGTTTTTTTGGGTGAAATATGTGACCTCCTCAGATCTTCTTCAAACCCACACCGTGTGTCAGAGAGGTCCTGACAAAGACAGTGGTGTGGTAATTGTTGCCCTACCACATCCCAAAGATAAGATATAGGGACATGTTGTGCTGCATAAAATGTAGAACTGTAAATTTCATGATGGGATTCCTACTTCCAGTGAAGCTAGGTAAACACATGAGTAGAAGGGTGCGATCAGAAAAGCCTAGTCAGTCCAATATATCCTACATTGCATCTGTATTTTGCTTTATTGGACGTATAAAAAGCTCATAAATTGAATTCCAATATATTCAACACCAATAAACCTATTGAGAGAAAATCCCAGTTAAGTTTGTCCTCATATCTCAGCTTTGGGATGAGATAGGCTGAAAATAATCACACCTTTGTGTAAGTCAGGACCTACCTAATCAATATCGTGAGTTTGGAAGAAATCTGAGACGGTCAAAAATTGAGTCTAAAAAAACACAAAGGGGTACCCCTTAGTGTTTTTTTGGGTGAAATATGTGACCTCCTCAGCTCTTCTTCAAACCCACACCATGTGAAAGGGAGGTCCTGACAAAGACAGTGGTGTGGTAATTGTTGCCCTACCACATCCCAAAGCTGAGATATAGGGACATGTTTTGCTGCATAAAATGTATAACTGTAAATTTCATGATGGGATTCCTACTTCCAGTGAAGCTAGGTAAACACAAGAGTAGAAGGGTGCGATCAGAAAAGCCTAGTCAGTCCAATATATCCTACATTGCATCTGTATTTTGCTTTATTGGACGTATAACAAGTTCATAAATTTAATTCCAATATATTCAACACCAATAAACCTATTGAGAGAAAATCCCAGTTAAGTTTGTCCTCATATCTCAGCTTTGGGATGAGATAGGCTGAAAATAATCACACCTTTGTGTAAGTCAGGACCTGCCTAATCAACACCGTGAGTTTGGACGAAATATGAGACGGTCAAAAATTGAGTCTAAAAAAACACAAAGGGGTACCCCTTAGTGTTTTTTGGGTGAAATATGTGACCTCCTCAGATCTTCTTCAAACCCACACCATGTGTCAGAGAGGTCCTGACGACGAGAATGGTGTGGTAATTGTTGCCCTACCACATCCCAAAGCTGAGATATAGGGACATGTTGTACTGCATAAAATGTATAACTGTAAATTTCATGATGGGATTCCTACTTCCAGTGAAGCTAGGTAAACACAAGAGTAGAAGGGTGCGATCAGAAAAGCCTAGTCAGTCCAATATATCCTACATTGCATCTGTATATTGCTTTATTGGACATATAACAAGCTCATAAATTTAATTCCAATATATTCAACACCAATAAACCTATTGAGAGAAAATCCCAGTTAAGTTTGTCCTCATATCTCAGCTTTGGGATGAGATAGGCTGAAAATAATCACACCTTTGTGTAAGTCAGGACCTGCCTAATCAACACCGTGAGTTTGGAAGAAATATGAGACGGTCAAAAATTGAGTCTAAAAAAACACAAAGGGGTACCCCTTAGTGTTTTTTTGGGTGAAATATGTGACCTCCTCAGCTCTTCTTCAAACCCACACCATGTGAAAGGGAGGTCCTGACAAAGACAGTGGTGTGGTAATTGTTGCCCTACCACATCCCAAAGCTGAGATAAAGGGACATGTTTTGCTGCATAAAATGTATAACTGTAAATTTCATGATGGGATTCCTACTTCCAGTGAAGCTAGGTAAACACAAGAGTAGAAGGGTGCGATCAGAAAAGCCTAGTCAGTCCAATATATCCTACATTGCATCTGTATATTGCTTTATTGGACGTATAAAAAGCTCATAAATTTAATTCCAATATATTCAACACCAATAAACCTATTGAGAGAAAATCCTAGTTAAGTTTGTCCTCATATCTCAGCTTTGGGATGAGATAGGCTGAAAATAATCACACCTTTGTGTAAGTCAGGACGTGCCTAATCAACACCGTGAGTTTGGAAGAAATCTGAGATGGTCAAAAATTTAGTCTAAAAAACACAAAGGGGTACCCCTTAGTGTTTTTTTGGGTGAAATATGTGACCTCCTCAACTCTTCTTCAAACCCACACCGTGTGTCAGAGAGGTCCTGATGAAGACAGTGGTGTGGTAATTTTTGCCCTACCACATCCCAAAGCTAAGATATAGGGACATGTTGTGCTGCATAAAATGTATAACTGTAAATTTCATGATGGGATTCCTACTTCCAGTGAAGCTAGGTAAACACAAGAGTAGAAGGGTGCAATCAGAAAAGCCTAGTCAGTCCAATATATCCTACATTGCATCTGTATTTTGCTTTATTGGACGTATAAAAAGCTCATAAATTGAATTCCAATATATTCAACACCAATAAACCTATTGAGAGAAAATCCTAGTTAAGTTTGTCCTCATATCTCAGCTTTGGGATGAGATAGGCTGAAAATAATCACACCTTTGTGTAAGTCAGGACCTGCCTAATCAACACCATGAGTTTGGAAGAAATCTGAGATGGTCAAAAATTGAGTCTAAAAAACACAAAGGGGTACCCCTTAGTGTTTTTTTGGGTGAAATATGTGACCTCCTCAGATCTTCTTCAAACCCACACCGTGTGTCAGAGAGGTCCTGACAAAGACAGTGGTGTGGTAATTGTTGCCCTACCACATCCCAAAGATAAGATATAGGGACATGTTGTGCTGCATAAAATGTATAACTGTAAATTTCATGATGGGATTCCTACTTCCAGTGAAGCTAGGTAAACACATGAGTAGAAGGGTGCGATCAGAAAAGCCTAGTCAGTCCAATATATCCTACATTGCATCTGTATTTTGCTTTATTGGACGTATAAAAAGCTCATAAATTGAATTCCAATATATTCAACACCAATAAACCTATTGAGAGAAAATCCCAGTTAAGTTTGTCCTCATATCTCAGCTTTGGGATGAGATAGGCTGAAAATAATCACACCTTTGTGTAAGTCAGGACCTACCTAATCAATATCGTGAGTTTGGAAGAAATCTGAGACGGTCAAAAATTGAGTCTAAAAAAACACAAAGGGGTACCCCTTAGTGTTTTTTTGGGTGAAATATGTGACCTCCTCAGCTCTTCTTCAAACCCACACCATGTGAAAGGGAGGTCCTGACAAAGACAGTGGTGTGGTAATTGTTGCCCTACCACATCCCAAAGCTGAGATATAGGGACATGTTTTGCTGCATAAAATGTATAACTGTAAATTTCATGATGGGATTCCTACTTCCAGTGAAGCTAGGTAAACACAAGAGTAGAAGGGTGCGATCAGAAAAGCCTAGTCAGTCCAATATATCCTACATTGCATCTGTATTTTGCTTTATTGGACGTATAACAAGTTCATAAATTTAATTCCAATATATTCAACACCAATAAACCTATTGAGAGAAAATCCCAGTTAAGTTTGTCCTCATATCTCAGCTTTGGGATGAGATAGGCTGAAAATAATCACACCTTTGTGTAAGTCAGGACCTGCCTAATCAACACCGTGAGTTTGGACGAAATATGAGACGGTCAAAAATTGAGTCTAAAAAAACACAAAGGGGTACCCCTTAGTGTTTTTTGGGTGAAATATGTGACCTCCTCAGATCTTCTTCAAACCCACACCATGTGTCAGAGAGGTCCTGACGACGAGAATGGTGTGGTAATTGTTGCCCTACCACATCCCAAAGCTGAGATATAGGGACATGTTGTACTGCATAAAATGTATAACTGTAAATTTCATGATGGGATTCCTACTTCCAGTGAAGCTAGGTAAACACAAGAGTAGAAGGGTGCGATCAGAAAAGCCTAGTCAGTCCAATATATCCTACATTGCATCTGTATATTGCTTTATTGGACATATAACAAGCTCATAAATTTAATTCCAATATATTCAACACCAATAAACCTATTGAGAGAAAATCCCAGTTAAGTTTGTCCTCATATCTCAGCTTTGGGATGAGATAGGCTGAAAATAATCACACCTTTGTGTAAGTCAGGACCTGCCTAATCAACACCGTGAGTTTGGAAGAAATATGAGACGGTCAAAAATTGAGTCTAAAAAAACACAAAGGGGTACCCCTTAGTGTTTTTTTGGGTGAAATATGTGACCTCCTCAGCTCTTCTTCAAACCCACACCATGTGAAAGGGAGGTCCTGACAAAGACAGTGGTGTGGTAATTGTTGCCCTACCACATCCCAAAGCTGAGATAAAGGGACATGTTTTGCTGCATAAAATGTATAACTGTAAATTTCATGATGGGATTCCTACTTCCAGTGAAGCTAGGTAAACACAAGAGTAGAAGGGTGCGATCAGAAAAGCCTAGTCAGTCCAATATATCCTACATTGCATCTGTATATTGCTTTATTGGACGTATAAAAAGCTCATAAATTTAATTCCAATATATTCAACACCAATAAACCTATTGAGAGAAAATCCTAGTTAAGTTTGTCCTCATATCTCAGCTTTGGGATGAGATAGGCTGAAAATAATCACACCTTTGTGTAAGTCAGGACGTGCCTAATCAACACCGTGAGTTTGGAAGAAATCTGAGATGGTCAAAAATTTAGTCTAAAAAACACAAAGGGGTACCCCTTAGTGTTTTTTTGGGTGAAATATGTGACCTCCTCAACTCTTCTTCAAACCCACACCGTGTGTCAGAGAGGTCCTGATGAAGACAGTGGTGTGGTAATTTTTGCCCTACCACATCCCAAAGCTAAGATATAGGGACATGTTGTGCTGCATAAAATGTATAACTGTAAATTTCATGATGGGATTCCTACTTCCAGTGAAGCTAGGTAAACACAAGAGTAGAAGGGTGCAATCAGAAAAGCCTAGTCAGTCCAATATATCCTACATTGCATCTGTATTTTGCTTTATTGGACGTATAAAAAGCTCATAAATTGAATTCCAATATATTCAACACCAATAAACCTATTGAGAGAAGATCCTAGTTAAGTTTGTCCTCATATCTCAGCTTTGGGATGAGATAGGCTGAAAATAATCACACCTTTGTGTAAGTCAGGACCTGCCTAATCAACACCATGAGTTTGGAAGAAATCTGAGATGGTCAAAAATTGAGTCTAAAAAACACAAAGGGGTACCCCTTAGTGTTTTTTTGGGTGAAATATGTGACCTCCTCAGATCTTCTTCAAACCCACACCGTGTGTCAGAGAGGTCCTGACAAAGACAGTGGTGTGGTAATTGTTGCCCTACCACATCCCAAAGATAAGATATAGGGACATGTTGTGCTGCATAAAATGTATAACTGTAAATTTCATGATGGGATTCCTACTTCCAGTGAAGCTAGGTAAACACATGAGTAGAAGGGTGCGATCAGAAAAGCCTAGTCAGTCCAATATATCCTACATTGCATCTGTATTTTGCTTTATTGGACGTATAAAAAGCTCATAAATTGAATTCCAATATATTCAACACCAATAAACCTATTGAGAGAAAATCCCAGTTAAGTTTGTCCTCATATCTCAGCTTTGGGATGAGATAGGCTGAAAATAATCACACCTTTGTGTAAGTCAGGACCTACCTAATCAATATCGTGAGTTTGGAAGAAATCTGAGACGGTCAAAAATTGAGTCTAAAAAAACACAAAGGGGTACCCCTTAGTGTTTTTTTGGGTGAAATATGTGACCTCCTCAGCTCTTCTTCAAACCCACACCATGTGAAAGGGAGGTCCTGACAAAGACAGTGGTGTGGTAATTGTTGCCCTACCACATCCCAAAGCTGAGATATAGGGACATGTTTTGCTGCATAAAATGTATAACTGTAAATTTCATGATGGGATTCCTACTTCCAGTGAAGCTAGGTAAACACAAGAGTAGAAGGGTGCGATCAGAAAAGCCTAGTCAGTCCAATATATCCTACATTGCATCTGTATTTTGCTTTATTGGACGTATAACAAGTTCATAAATTTAATTCCAATATATTCAACACCAATAAACCTATTGAGAGAAAATCCCAGTTAAGTTTGTCCTCATATCTCAGCTTTGGGATGAGATAGGCTGAAAATAATCACACCTTTGTGTAAGTCAGGACCTGCCTAATCAACACCGTGAGTTTGGACGAAATATGAGACGGTCAAAAATTGAGTCTAAAAAATCACAAAGGGGTACCCCTTAGTGTTTTTTGGGTGAAATATGTGACCTCCTCAGATCTTCTTCAAACCCACACCATGTGTCAGAGAGGTCCTGACGACGAGAATGGTGTGGTAATTGTTGCCCTACCACATCCCAAAGCTGAGATATAGGGACATGTTGTACTGCATAAAATGTATAACTGTAAATTTCATGATGGGATTCCTACTTCCAGTGAAGCTAGGTAAACACAAGAGTAGAAGGGTGCGATCAGAAAAGCCTAGTCAGTCCAATATATCCTACATTGCATCTGTATATTGCTTTATTGGACATATAACAAGCTCATAAATTTAATTCCAATATATTCAACACCAATAAACCTATTGAGAGAAAATCCCAGTTAAGTTTGTCCTCATATCTCAGCTTTGGGATGAGATAGGCTGAAAATAATCACACCTTTGTGTAAGTCAGGACCTGCCTAATCAACACCGTGAGTTTGGAAGAAATATGAGACGGTCAAAAATTGAGTCTAAAAAAACACAAAGGGGTACCCCTTAGTGTTTTTTTGGGTGAAATATGTGACCTCCTCAGCTCTTCTTCAAACCCACACCATGTGAAAGGGAGGTCCTGACAAAGACAGTGGTGTGGTAATTGTTGCCCTACCACATCCCAAAGCTGAGATAAAGGGACATGTTTTGCTGCATAAAATGTATAACTGTAAATTTCATGATGGGATTCCTACTTCCAGTGAAGCTAGGTAAACACAAGAGTAGAAGGGTGCGATCAGAAAAGCCTAGTCAGTCCAATATATCCTACATTGCATCTGTATATTGCTTTATTGGACGTATAAAAAGCTCATAAATTTAATTCCAATATATTCAACACCAATAAACCAATTGAGAGAAAATCCCAGTTACGTAAGTCCTCAATTCTCAGCTTTGGGATTAGATAGGCTGAAAATAATCACACCCCTGTGTAAGTCAGGACCTGCTTAATCAACATCGTAAGTTTGGAAGAAATCTGAGACGGTCAAAATTTTAGTCAAAACAAAAAAAACACAAAGGGGTACCCCTTAGTGTTTTTTTGGGTGAAAAAAAGTATCCTCCTCAGATCTTCTTCAAACTCACACCGTGTGTCAAGGACGTCCTGACGACGAGAATGGTGTGGTAATTTTTGCCCTACCACATCCCAAAGCTGAGATATAGGGACATGTTGTACTGCATAAAATGTATAACTGTAAATTTCATGATGGGATTCCTACTTCCAGTGAAGCTAGGTAAACACAAGAGTAGAAGGGTGCGATCAGAAAAGCCTAGTCAGTCCAATATATCCTACATTGCATCTGTATATTGCTTTATTGGACGTATAAAAAGCTCATAAATTTAATTCCAATATATTCAACACCAATAAACCTATTGAGAGAAAATCCCAGTTAAGTTTGTCCTCATATCTCAGCTTTGGGATGAGATAGGCTGAAAATAATCACACCTTTGTGTAAGTCAGGACCTGCCTAATCAACATCGTGAGTTTGGAAGAAATCTGAGACGGTCAAAAATTGAGTCTAAAAAAACACAAAGGGGTACCCCTTAGTGTTTTTTTGGGTGAAATATGTGACCTCCTCAGCTCTTCTTCAAACCCACACCATGTGAAAGGGAGGTCCTGACAAAGACAGTGGTGTGGTAATTGTTGCCCTACCACATCCCAAAGCTGAGATATAGGGACATGTTTTGCTGCATAAAATGTATAACTGTAAATTTCATGATGGGATTCCTACTTCCAGTGAAGCTAGGTAAACACAAGAGTAGAAGGGTGCAATCAGAAAAAGCCTAGTCAGTCCAATATATCCTACATTGCATCTGTATTTTGCTTTATTGGACGTATAACAAGTTCATAAATTTAATTCCAATATATTCAACACCAATAAACCTATTGAGAGAAAATCCTAGTTAAGTTTGTCCTCATATCTCAGCTTTGGGATGAGATAGGCTGAAAATAATCACACCTTTGTGTAAGTCAGGACCTGCCTAATCAACACCGTGAGTTTGGAAGAAATCTGAGATGGTCAAAAATTTAGTCTAAAAAACACAAAGGGGTACCCCTTAGTGTTTTTTTGGGTGAAATATGTGACCTCCTCAACTCTTCTTCAAACCCACACCGTGTGTCAGAGAGGTCCTGATGAAGACAGTGGTGTGGTAATTTTTGCCCTACCACATCCCAAAGCTAAGATATAGGGACATGTTGTGCTGCATAAAATGTATAACTGTAAATTTCATGATGGGATTCCTACTTCCAGTGAAGCTAGGTAAACACAAGAGTAGAAGGGTGCAATCAGAAAAGCCTAGTCAGTCCAATATATCCTACATTGCATCTGTATTTTGCTTTATTGGACGTATAAAAAGCTCATAAATTTAATTCCAATATATTCAACACCAATAAACCTATTGAGAGAAAATCCTAGTTAAGTTTGTCCTCATATCTCAGCTTTGGGATGAGATAGGCTGAAAATAATCACACCTTTGTGTAAGTCAGGACCTGCCTAATCAACACCGTGAGTTTGGAAGAAATCTGAGATGGTCAAAAATTGAGTCTAAAAAACACAAAGGGGTACCCCTTAGTGTTTTTTTGGGTGAAATATGTGACCTCCTCAGATCTTCTTCAAACCCACACCGTGTGTCAGAGAGGTCCTGACAAAGACAGTGGTGTGGTAATTGTTGCCCTACCACATCCCAAAGATAAGATATAGGGACATGTTGTGCTGCATAAAATGTATAACTGTAAATTTCATGATGGGATTCCTACTTCCAGTGAAGCTAGGTAAACACATGAGTAGAAGGGTGCGATCAGAAAAGCCTAGTCAGTCCAATATATCCTACATTGCATCTGTATTTTGCTTTATTGGACGTATAAAAAGCTCATAAATTTAATTCCAATATATTCAACACCAATAAACCTATTGAGAGAAAATCCCAGTTAAGTTTGTCCTCATATCTCAGCTTTGGGATGAGATAGGCTGAAAAAAATCACACCTTTGTGTAAGTCAGGACCTGCCTAATCAACACCGTGAGTTTGGAAGAAATCTGAGACGGTCAAAAATTTAGTCTAAAAAAACACAAAGGGGTACCCCTTAGTGTTTTTTGGGTGAAATATGTGACCTCCTCAGATCTTCTTCAAACCCACACCATGTGTCAGAGAGGTCCTGACAAAGACAGTGGTGTGGTAATTGTTGCCCTACCACATCCCAAAGCTAAGATATAGGGACATGTTGTGCTGCATAAAATGTATAACTGTAAATTTCATGATGGGATTCCTACTTCCAGTGAAGCTAGGTAAACACATGAGTAGAAGGGTGCGATCAGAAAAGCCTAGTCAGTCCAATATATCCTACATTGCATCTGTATTTTGCTTTATTGGACGTATAAAAAGCTCATAAATTGAATTCCAATATATTCAACACCAATAAACCTATTGAGAGAA
Source organism: Hoplias malabaricus (assembly GCF_029633855.1). Lineage (NCBI taxonomy): Eukaryota > Metazoa > Chordata > Actinopteri > Characiformes > Erythrinidae > Hoplias > Hoplias malabaricus. Next base: position 60,087 of record NW_027100907.1, read on the forward strand.
AATCCCAGTTAAGTTTGTCCTCATATCTCAGCTTTGGGATGAGATAGGCTGAAAATAATCACACCTTTGTGTAAGTCAGGACCTGCCTAATCAACATCGTGAGTTTGGAAGAAATCTGAGACGGTCAAAAATTGAGTCTAAAAAAACACAAAGGGGTACCCCTTAGTGTTTTTTTGGGTGAAATATGTGACCTCCTCAGCTCTTCTTCAAACCCACACCATGTGTCAGGGAGGTCCTGACAAAGACAGTGGTGTGGTAATTGTTGCCCTACCACATCCCAAAGCTGAGATATAGGGACATGTTTTGCTGCATAAAATGTATAACTGTAAATTTCATGATGGGATTCCTACTTCCAGTGAAGCTAGGTAAACACAAGAGTAGAAGGGTGCAATCAGAAAAGCCTAGTCAGTCCAATATATCCTACAATGCATCTGTATTTTGCTTTATTGGATGTATAACAAGTTCATAAATTTAATTCCAATATATTCAACACCAATAAACCAATTGAGAGAAAATCCCAGTTACGTAAGTCCTCAATTCTCAGCTTTGGGATTAGATAGGCTGAAAATAATCACACCCCTGTGTAAGTCAGGACCTGCTTAATCAACATCGTAAGTTTGGAAGAAATCTGAGACGGTCAAAATTTTAGTCAAAAAAAAAAAAAAAAACACAAAGGGGTACCCCTTAGTGTTTTTTTGGGTGAAAAAAAGTATCCTCCTCAGATCTTCTTCAAACTCACACCGTGTGTCAAGGAGGTCCTGACGACGAGAATGGTGTGGTAATTTTTGCCCTACCACATCCCAAAGCTGAGATATAGGGACATGTTGTACTGCATAAAATGTATAACTGTAAATTTCATGATGGGATTCCTACTTCCAGTGAAGCTAGGTAAACACAAGAGTAGAAGGGTGCGATCAGAAAAGCCTAGTCAGTCCAATATATCCTACATTGCATCTGTATATTGCTTTATTGGACATATAACAAGCTCATAAATTTAATTCCAATATATTCAACACCAATAAACCTATTGAGAGAAAATCCCAGTTAAGTTTGTCCTCATATCTCAGCTTTGGGATGAGATAGGCTGAAAATAATCACACCTTTGTGTAAGTCAGGACCTGCCTAATCAACACCGTGAGTTTGGAAGAAATATGAGACGGTCAAAAATTGAGTCTAAAAAAACACAAAGGGGTACCCCTTAGTGTTTTTTTGGGTGAAATATGTGACCTCCTCAGCTCTTCTTCAAACCCACACCATGTGAAAGGGAGGTCCTGACAAAGACAGTGGTGTGGTAATTGTTGCCCTACCACATCCCAAAGCTGAGATATAGGGACATGTTTTGCTGCATAAAATGTATAACTGTAAATTTCATGATGGGATTCCTACTTCCAGTGAAGCTAGGTAAACACAAGAGTAGAAGGGTGCGATCAGAAAAGCCTAGTCAGTCCAATATATCCTACATTGCATCTGTATTTTGCTTTATTGGACGTATAACAAGCTCATAAATTTAATTCCAATATATTCAACACCAATAAACCAATTGAGAGAAAATCCCAGTTACGTAAGTCCTCAATTCTCAGCTTTGGGATTAGATAGGCTGAAAATAATCACACCCCTGTGTAAGTCAGGACCTGCTTAATCAACATCGTAAGTTTGGAAGAAATCTGAGACGGTCAAAATTTTAGTCAAAACAAAAAAAACACAAAGGGGTACCCCTTAGTGTTTTTTTGGGTGAAAAAAAGTATCCTCCTCAGATCTTCTTCAAACTCACACCGTGTGTCAAGGACGTCCTGACGACGAGAATGGTGTGGTAATTTTTGCCCTACCACATCCCAAAGCTGAGATATAGGGACATGTTGTACTGCATAAAATGTATAACTGTAAATTTCATGATGGGATTCCTACTTCCAGTGAAGCTAGGTAAACACAAGAGTAGAAGGGTGCGATCAGAAAAGCCTAGTCAGTCCAATATATCCTACACTGCATCTGTATATTGCTTTATTGGACGTATAAAAAGCTCATAAATTTAATTCCAATATATTCAACACCAATAAACCTATTGAGAGAAAATCCCAGTTAAGTTTGTCCTCATATCTCAGCTTTGGGATGAGATAGGCTGAAAATAATCACACCTTTGTGTAAGTCAGGACCTGCCTAATCAACACCGTGAGTTTGGAAGAAATCTGAGACGGTCAAAAATTGAGTCTAAAAAAACACAAAGGGGTACCCCTTAGTGTTTTTTTGGGTGAAATATGTGACCTCCTCAGCTCTTCTTCAAACCCACACCATGTGAAAGGGAGGTCCTGACAAAGACAGTGGTGTGGTAATTGTTGCCCTACCACATCCCAAAGCTGAGATATAGGGACATGTTTTGCTGCATAAAATGTATAACTGTAAATTTCATGATGGGATTCCTACTTCCAGTGAAGCTAGGTAAACACAAGAGTAGAAGGGTGCGATCAGAAAAGCCTAGTCAGTCCAATATATCCTACATTGCATCTGTATTTTGCTTTATTGGACGTATAAAAAGCTCATAAATTTAATGCCAATATATTCAACACCAATAAACCTATTGAGAGAAATTCCCAGTTAAGTTTGTCCTCATATCTCAGCTTTGGGATGAGATAGACTGAAAATAATCACACCTTTGTGTAAGTCAGGACCTGCCTAATCAACACCGTGAGTTTTTAAGAAATCTGAGACGGTCAAAAATTGAGTCTAAAAAAACACAAAGGGGTACCCCTTAGTGTTTTTTGGGTGAAATATGTGACCTCCTCAGATCTTCTTCAAACCCACACCGTGTGTCAGAGAGGTCCTGACAAAGACAGTGGTGTGGTAAGTGTTGCCCTACCACATCCCAAAGCTAAGATATAGGGACATGTTGTGCTGCATAAAATGTATAACTGTAAATTTCATGATGGGATTCCTACTTCCAGTGGAGCTAGGTAAACACAAGAGTAGAAGGGTGCAATCAGAAAAGCCTAGTCAGTCCAATATATCCTACATTGCATCTGTATTTTGCTTTATTGGACGTATAAAAAGCTCATAAATTGAATTCCAATATATTCAACACCAATAAACCTATTGAGAGAAAATCCTAGTTAAGTTTGTCCTCATATCTCAGCTTTGGGATGAGATAGGCTGAAAATAATCACACCTTTGTGTAAGTCAGGACCTGCCTAATCAACACCGTGAGTTTGGAAGAAATCTGAGACGGTCAAAAATTTAGTCTAAAAAACACAAAGGGGTACCCCTTAGTGTTTTTTTGGGTGAAATATGTGACCTCCTCAACTCTTCTTCAAACCCACACCGTGTGTCAGAGAGGTCCTGACAAAGACAGTGGTGTGGTAATTTTTGCCCTACCACATCCCAAAGCTAAGATATAGGGACATGTTGTGCTGCATAAAATGTATAACTGTAAATTTCATGATGGGATTCCTACTTACAGTGAAGCTAGGTAAACACAAGAGTAGAAGGGTGCAATCAGAAAAGCCTAGTCAGTCCAATATATCCTACATTGCATCTGTATTTTGCTTTATTGGACGTATAAAAAGCTCATAAATTGAATTCCAATATATTCAACACCAATAAACCTATTGAGAGAAAATCCCAGTTAAGTTTGTCCTCATATCTCAGCTTTGGGATGAGATAGGCTGAAAATAATCACACCTTTGTGTAAGTCAGGACCTTCCTAATCAACATCGTGAGTTTGGAAGAAATCTGAGACGGTCAAAAATTGAGTCTAAAAAAACACAAAGGGGTACCCCTTAGTGTTTTTTTGGGTGAAAAAAAGTATCCTCCTCAGATCTTCTTCAAACTCACACCGTGTGTCAAGGAGGTCCTGACGACGAGAATGGTGTGGTAATTTTTGCCCTACCACATCCCAAAGCTGAGATATAGGGACATGTTGTACTGCATAAAATGTATAACTGTAAATTTCATGATGGGATTCCTACTTCCAGTGAAGCTAGGTAAACACAAGAGTAGAAGGGTGCGATCAGAAAAGCCTAGTCAGTCCAATATATCCTACATTGCATCTGTATATTGCTTTATTGGACATATAACAAGCTCATAAATTTAATTCCAATATATTCAACACCAATAAACCTATTGAGAGAAAATCCCAGTTAAGTTTGTCCTCATATCTCAGCTTTGGGATGAGATAGGCTGAAAATAATCACACCTTTGTGTAAGTCAGGACCTGCCTAATCAACACCGTGAGTTTGGAAGAAATATGAGACGGTCAAAAATTGAGTCTAAAAAAACACAAAGGGGTACCCCTTAGTGTTTTTTTGGGTGAAATATGTGACCTCCTCAGCTCTTCTTCAAACCCACACCATGTGAAAGGGAGGTCCTGACAAAGACAGTGGTGTGGTAATTGTTGCCCTACCACATCCCAAAGCTGAGATATAGGGACATGTTTTGCTGCATAAAATGTATAACTGTAAATTTCATGATGGGATTCCTACTTCCAGTGAAGCTAGGTAAACACAAGAGTAGAAGGGTGCGATCAGAAAAGCCTAGTCAGTCCAATATATCCTACATTGCATCTGTATTTTGCTTTATTGGACGTATAACAAGCTCATAAATTTAATTCCAATATATTCAACACCAATAAACCAATTGAGAGAAAATCCCAGTTACGTAAGTCCTCAATTCTCAGCTTTGGGATTAGATAGGCTGAAAATAATCACACCCCTGTGTAAGTCAGGACCTGCTTAATCAACATCGTAAGTTTGGAAGAAATCTGAGACGGTCAAAATTTTAGTCAAAACAAAAAAAACACAAAGGGGTACCCCTTAGTGTTTTTTTGGGTGAAAAAAAGTATCCTCCTCAGATCTTCTTCAAACTCACACCGTGTGTCAAGGACGTCCTGACGACGAGAATGGTGTGGTAATTTTTGCCCTACCACATCCCAAAGCTGAGATATAGGGACATGTTGTACTGCATAAAATGTATAACTGTAAATTTCATGATGGGATTCCTACTTCCAGTGAAGCTAGGTAAACACAAGAGTAGAAGGGTGCGATCAGAAAAGCCTAGTCAGTCCAATATATCCTACACTGCATCTGTATATTGCTTTATTGGACGTATAAAAAGCTCATAAATTTAATTCCAATATATTCAACACCAATAAACCTATTGAGAGAAAATCCCAGTTAAGTTTGTCCTCATATCTCAGCTTTGGGATGAGATAGGCTGAAAATAATCACACCTTTGTGTAAGTCAGGACCTGCCTAATCAACACCGTGAGTTTGGAAGAAATCTGAGACGGTCAAAAATTGAGTCTAAAAAAACACAAAGGGGTACCCCTTAGTGTTTTTTTGGGTGAAATATGTGACCTCCTCAGCTCTTCTTCAAACCCACACCATGTGAAAGGGAGGTCCTGACAAAGACAGTGGTGTGGTAATTGTTGCCCTACCACATCCCAAAGCTGAGATATAGGGACATGTTTTGCTGCATAAAATGTATAACTGTAAATTTCATGATGGGATTCCTACTTCCAGTGAAGCTAGGTAAACACAAGAGTAGAAGGGTGCGATCAGAAAAGCCTAGTCAGTCCAATATATCCTACATTGCATCTGTATTTTGCTTTATTGGACGTATAAAAAGCTCATAAATTTAATGCCAATATATTCAACACCAATAAACCTATTGAGAGAAAATCCTAGTTAAGTTTGTCCTCATATCTCAGCTTTGGGATGAGATAGGCTGAAAATAATCACACCTTTGTGTAAGTCAGGACCTGCCTAATCAACACCGTGAGTTTTTAAGAAATCTGAGACGGTCAAAAATTGAGTCTAAAAAAACACAAAGGGGTACCCCTTAGTGTTTTTTGGGTGAAATATGTGACCTCCTCAGATCTTCTTCAAACCCACACCGTGTGTCAGAGAGGTCCTGACAAAGACAGTGGTGTGGTAAGTGTTGCCCTACCACATCCCAAAGCTAAGATATAGGGACATGTTGTGCTGCATAAAATGTATAACTGTAAATTTCATGATGGGATTCCTACTTCCAGTGGAGCTAGGTAAACACAAGAGTAGAAGGGTGCAATCAGAAAAGCCTAGTCAGTCCAATATATCCTACATTGCATCTGTATTTTGCTTTATTGGACGTATAAAAAGCTCATAAATTGAATTCCAATATATTCAACACCAATAAACCTATTGAGAGAAAATCCTAGTTAAGTTTGTCCTCATATCTCAGCTTTGGGATGAGATAGGCTGAAAATAATCACACCTTTGTGTAAGTCAGGACCTGCCTAATCAACACCGTGAGTTTGGAAGAAATCTGAGATGGTCAAAAATTTAGTCTAAAAAACACAAAGGGGTACCCCTTAGTGTTTTTTTGGGTGAAATATGTGACCTCCTCAACTCTTCTTCAAACCCACACCGTGTGTCAGAGAGGTCCTGACAAAGACAGTGGTGTGGTAATTTTTGCCCTACCACATCCCAAAGCTAAGATATAGGGACATGTTGTGCTGCATAAAATGTATAACTGTAAATTTCATGATGGGATTCCTACTTACAGTGAAGCTAGGTAAACACAAGAGTAGAAGGGTGCAATCAGAAAAGCCTAGTCAGTCCAATATATCCTACATTGCATCTGTATTTTGCTTTATTGGACGTATAAAAAGCTCATAAATTTAATTCCAATATATTCAACACCAATAAACCTATTGAGAGAAAATCCTAGTTAAGTTTGTCCTCATATCTCAGCTTTGGGATGAGATAGGCTGAAAATAATCACACCTTTGTGTAAGTCAGGACCTGCCTAATCAACACCGTGAGTTTGGAAGAAATCTGAGATGGTCAAAAATTGAGTCTAAAAAACACAAAGGGGTACCCCTTAGTGTTTTTTGGGTGAAATATGTGACCTCCTCAGATCTTCTTCAAACCCACACCATGTGTCAGAGAGGTCCTGACAAAGACAGTGGTGTGGTAATTGTTGCCCTACCACATCCCAAAGCTAAGATATAGGGACATGTTGTGCTGCATAAAATGTATAACTGTAAATTTCATGATGGGATTCCTACTTCCAGTGAAGCTAGGTAAACACATGAGTAGAAGGGTGCGATCAGAAAAGCCTAGTCAGTCCAATATATCCTACATTGCATCTGTATTTTGCTTTATTGGACGTATAAAAAGCTCATAAATTGAATTCCAATATATTCAACACCAATAAACCTATTGAGAGAAAATCCCAGTTAAGTTTGTCCTCATATCTCAGCTTTGGGATGAGATAGGCTGAAAATAATCACACCTTTGTGTAAGTCAGGACCTGCCTAATCAACATCGTGAGTTTGGAAGAAATCTGAGACGGTCAAAAATTGAGTCTAAAAAAACACAAAGGGGTACCCCTTAGTGTTTTTTTGGGTGAAATATGTGACCTCCTCAGCTCTTCTTCAAACCCACACCATGTGTCAGGGAGGTCCTGACAAAGACAGTGGTGTGGTAATTGTTGCCCTACCACATCCCAAAGCTAAGATATAGGGACATGTTGTGCTGCATAAAATGTATAACTGTAAATTTCATGATGGGATTCCTACTTCCAGTGAAGCTAGGTAAACACATGAGTAGAAGGGTGCGATCAGAAAAGCCTAGTCAGTCCAATATATCCTACATTGCATCTGTATTTTGCTTTATTGGACGTATAAAAAGCTCATAAATTGAATTCCAATATATTCAACACCAATAAACCTATTGAGAGAAAATCCCAGTTAAGTTTGTCCTCATATCTCAGCTTTGGGATGAGATAGGCTGAAAATAATCACACCTTTGTGTAAGTCAGGACCTTCCTAATCAACATCGTGAGTTTGGAAGAAATCTGAGACGGTCAAAAATTGAGTCTAAAAAAACACAAAGGGGTACCCCTTAGTGTTTTTTTGGGTGAAAAAAAGTATCCTCCTCAGATCTTCTTCAAACTCACACCGTGTGTCAAGGAGGTCCTGACGACTAGAATGGTGTGGTAATTTTTGCCCTACCACATCCCAAAGCTGAGATATAGGGACATGTTGTACTGCATAAAATGTATAACTGTAAATTTCATGATGGGATTCCTACTTCCAGTGAAGCTAGGTAAACACAAGAGTAGAAGGGTGCGATCAGAAAAGCCTAGTCAGTCCAATATATCCTACATTGCATCTGTATATTGCTTTATTGGACATATAACAAGCTCATAAATTTAATTCCAATATATTCAACACCAATAAACCTATTGAGAGAAAATCCCAGTTAAGTTTGTCCTCATATCTCAGCTTTGGGATGAGATAGGCTGAAAATAATCACACCTTTGTGTAAGTCAGGACCTGCCTAATCAACACCGTGAGTTTGGAAGAAATATGAGACGGTCAAAAATTGAGTCTAAAAAAACACAAAGGGGTACTCCTTAGTGTTTTTTTGGGTGAAATATGTGACCTCCTCAGCTCTTATTCAAACCCACACCGTGTGTCAGAAAGGTCCTGACGAAGACAGTGGTGTGGTAATTGTTGTCCTACCACATCCCAAAGCTAAGATATAGGGACATGTTGTGCTGCATAATATTAATAACTGTAAATTTCATGATGGGATTCCTACTTACAGTGAAGCTAGGTAAACACATGTGTAGAAGGGTGCAATCAGAAAAGCCTAGTCAGTCCAATATATCCTACATTGCATCTGTATTTTGCTTTATTGGACATATAACAAGCTCATAAATTTAATTCCAATATATTCAACACCAATAAACCTATTGAGAGAAAATCCTAGTTAAGTTTGTCCTCATATCTCAGCTTTGGGATGAGATTGGCTGAAAATAATCACACCTTTGTGTAAGTCAGGACCTGCCTAATCAACATCGTGAGTTTGGAAGAAATCTGAGACGGTGAAAAATTTAGTCTAAAAAAAACACAAAGGGGTACTCCTTAGTGTTTTTTTGGGTGAAATATGTGACCTCCTCAGATCTTCTTCAAACCCACACCGTGTGTCAGGGAGGTCCTGCCAAAGACAGTGGTGTGGTAATTGTTGCCCTACCACATCCCAAAGCTGAGATAAAGTGACATATTGTGCTGCATAAAATGTAGAACTGTATATTTCATGATAGGATTCCTACTTACAGTGAAGCTAGGTAAACACATGAGTAGAAGGGTGCGATCAGAAAAGCCTAGTCAGTCCAATATATCCTACATTACATCTGTACTTTGCTTTATTGGACGTATAACAAGCTCATGAATTTAATTCCAATATATTCAAAGCCAATAAACCTATTGAGAGAAAATCCCAGTTAAAGTCAGGACCTGCCTAATCAACATCGTGAGTTTGGAAGAAATCTGAGACGGTCAAAAATTGAGTCTAAAAAAACACAAAGGGGTTCCCCTTAGTGTTTTTTTGGGTGAAATATGTGACCTCCTCAGCTCTTCTTCAAACCCACACCGAGTGTCAGAGAGGTCCTGACGAAGACAGTGGTGTGGTAATTTTTGCCCTACCACATCCCAAAGCTAAGATATAGGGACATGCTATGCTGCATAAAAATAATAACTGTAAATTTCATGATGGGATTCCTACTTCCAGTGAAGCTAGGTAAACACAAGAGTAGAAGGGTGCGATCAGAAAAGCCTAGTCAGTCCAATATATCCTACACTGCATCTGTATTTTGCTTTATTGGACATATAAAAAGCTCATACATTTAATTCCAATATATTCAACACCAATAAACCTATTGAGAGAAAATCCCAGTTAAGTTTGTCCTCATATCTCAGCTTTGGGATGAGATTGGCTGAAAATAATCACACCCCTGTGTAAGTCAGGACCTGCTTAATCAACATCGTGAGTTTGGAAGAAATCTGAGACGGTCAAAAATTTTGTCTGAAAAAACACAAAGGGGTACCCCTTAGTGTTTTTTTGGGTGAAATATGTGACCTCTTCAGATCTTGTTCAAACCCACACCGTGTGTCAAGGAGGTCCTGACGAAGACAGTGGTGTGGTAATTGTTGCCCTACGACATCCGAAAGCTAAGATATAGGGACATGTTGTGCTGCATAAAATATATAACTATGAATTTCATGATAGGATTCCTACTTCCAGTGAAGCTAGGTAAACACATGAGTAGAAGGGTGCGATCAGAAAAGCCTAGTCAGTCCAATATATCCTACATTGCATCTGTATTTTGCTTTATTGGTTGTATAACAAGCTCATAAATTTAATTCCAATATATTCAACACCAATAAACCTATTGAGAGAAAATCCCAGTTAAGTTTGTCCTCATATCTCAGCTTTGGGATGAGATTGGCTGAAAATAATCACACCTTTGAGTAAGTCAGGATCTGCCTAATCAACATCGTGAGTTTGGAAGAAATCTGAGACGGTCAAAAATTTAGTCTAAAAAAAAACAAAGGGGTACCCCTTAGTGTTTTTTTGGGTGAAATATGTGACCTCCTCAGCTCTTCTTCAAACCCACACCGTGTGTCAGGGATATCCTTATGAAGACAGTTTTATGGTAATTTGTGACCTACCACATCCCAAAGCTGAGATAAAGGGACATGTTGTGCTGCATAAAATGTATAACTGTAAATTTCATGATGGGATTCCTACTTCCAGGGAAGCTAGGTAAACACATGAGTAGAAGTGTGCGATCAGAAAAGCCTAGTCAGTCCAATATATCCTATATTGCATGTGTATTTTGCTTTATTGGACGTATAACAAGCTCATAAATTTAATTCCAATATATTCAACACCAATAAACCTATTGAGAGAAAATCCCAGTTACGTAAGTCCTCATATCTCAGCTTTGGGATGAGATAGGCTGAAAATAATCACACCCCTGTGTAAGTCAGGACCTGCTTAATCAACATCGTGAGTTTGGAAGAAATCTGAGATGGTCAAAAATTTAGTCTAAAAAAACACAAAAGGGTACCCCTTAGTGTTTTTTTGGGTGTAAAAAGTGACCTCCTCAGATCTTCTTCAAACTCACACCATGTGTCAGGGAGGTCCTGATGAAGAGAGTGGTGTGGTAATTTTTGCCCTACCACATCCCAAAGCTGAGATATAGGGACATATTGTGCTGCATAAAATGTATAACTGTAAATTTCATGATGGGATTCCTACTTCCAGTGAAGCTACGTAAACACATGAGTAGAAGAGTGCGATCAGAAAAGCCTAGTCAGTCCAATATATCCTACATTGCATCTGTATTTTGCTTTATTGGATGTATAACAAGCTCATAAATTTAATTCCAATATATTCAACACCAATAAACCAATTGAGAGAAAATCCCAGTTACGTAAGTCCTCAATTCTCAGCTTTGGGATTAGATAGGCTGAAAATAATCACACCCCTGTGTAAGTCAGGACCTGCTTAATCAACATCGTAAGTTTGGAAGAAATCTGAGACGGTCAAAATTTTAGTCAAAACAAAAAAAACACAAAGGGGTACCCCTTAGTGTTTTTTTGGGTGAAAAAAAGTATCCTCCTCAGATCTTCTTCAAACTCACACCGTGTGTCAAGGACGTCCTGACGACGAGAATGGTGTGGTAATTTTTGCCCTACCACATCCCAAAGCTGAGATATAGGGACATGTTGTACTGCATAAAATGTATAACTGTAAATTTCATGATGGGATTCCTACTTCCAGTGAAGCTAGGTAAACACAAGAGTAGAAGGGTGCGATCAGAAAAGCCTAGTCAGTCCAATATATCCTACACTGCATCTGTATATTGCTTTATTGGACGTATAAAAAGCTCATAAATTTAATTCCAATATATTCAACACCAATAAACCTATTGAGAGAAAATCCCAGTTAAGTTTGTCCTCATATCTCAGCTTTGGGATGAGATAGGCTGAAAATAATCACACCTTTGTGTAAGTCAGGACCTGCCTAATCAACACCGTGAGTTTGGAAGAAATCTGAGACGGTCAAAAATTGAGTCTAAAAAAACACAAAGGGGTACCCCTTAGTGTTTTTTTGGGTGAAATATGTGACCTCCTCAGCTCTTCTTCAAACCCACACCATGTGAAAGGGAGGTCCTGACAAAGACAGTGGTGTGGTAATTGTTGCCCTACCACATCCCAAAGCTGAGATATAGGGACATGTTTTGCTGCATAAAATGTATAACTGTAAATTTCATGATGGGATTCCTACTTCCAGTGAAGCTAGGTAAACACAAGAGTAGAAGGGTGCGATCAGAAAAGCCTAGTCAGTCCAATATATCCTACATTGCATCTGTATTTTGCTTTATTGGACGTATAAAAAGCTCATAAATTTAATGCCAATATATTCAACACCAATAAACCTATTGAGAGAAAATCCTAGTTAAGTTTGTCCTCATATCTCAGCTTTGGGATGAGATAGGCTGAAAATAATCACACCTTTGTGTAAGTCAGGACCTGCCTAATCAACACCGTGAGTTTTTAAGAAATCTGAGACGGTCAAAAATTGAGTCTAAAAAAACACAAAGGGGTACCCCTTAGTGTTTTTTGGGTGAAATATGTGACCTCCTCAGATCTTCTTCAAACCCACACCGTGTGTCAGAGAGGTCCTGACAAAGACAGTGGTGTGGTAAGTGTTGCCCTACCACATCCCAAAGCTAAGATATAGGGACATGTTGTGCTGCATAAAATGTATAACTGTAAATTTCATGATGGGATTCCTACTTCCAGTGGAGCTAGGTAAACACAAGAGTAGAAGGGTGCAATCAGAAAAGCCTAGTCAGTCCAATATATCCTACATTGCATCTGTATTTTGCTTTATTGGACGTATAAAAAGCTCATAAATTGAATTCCAATATATTCAACACCAATAAACCTATTGAGAGAAAATCCTAGTTAAGTTTGTCCTCATATCTCAGCTTTGGGATGAGATAGGCTGAAAATAATCACACCTTTGTGTAAGTCAGGACCTGCCTAATCAACACCGTGAGTTTGGAAGAAATCTGAGATGGTCAAAAATTTAGTCTAAAAAACACAAAGGGGTACCCCTTAGTGTTTTTTTGGGTGAAATATGTGACCTCCTCAACTCTTCTTCAAACCCACACCGTGTGTCAGAGAGGTCCTGACAAAGACAGTGGTGTGGTAATTTTTGCCCTACCACATCCCAAAGCTAAGATATAGGGACATGTTGTGCTGCATAAAATGTATAACTGTAAATTTCATGATGGGATTCCTACTTACAGTGAAGCTAGGTAAACACAAGAGTAGAAGGGTGCAATCAGAAAAGCCTAGTCAGTCCAATATATCCTACATTGCATCTGTATTTTGCTTTATTGGACGTATAAAAAGCTCATAAATTTAATTCCAATATATTCAACACCAATAAACCTATTGAGAGAAAATCCTAGTTAAGTTTGTCCTCATATCTCAGCTTTGGGATGAGATAGGCTGAAAATAATCACACCTTTGTGTAAGTCAGGACCTGCCTAATCAACACCGTGAGTTTGGAAGAAATCTGAGATGGTCAAAAATTGAGTCTAAAAAACACAAAGGGGTACCCCTTAGTGTTTTTTGGGTGAAATATGTGACCTCCTCAGATCTTCTTCAAACCCACACCATGTGTCAGAGAGGTCCTGACAAAGACAGTGGTGTGGTAATTGTTGCCCTACCACATCCCAAAGCTAAGATATAGGGACATGTTGTGCTGCATAAAATGTATAACTGTAAATTTCATGATGGGATTCCTACTTCCAGTGAAGCTAGGTAAACACATGAGTAGAAGGGTGCGATCAGAAAAGCCTAGTCAGTCCAATATATCCTACATTGCATCTGTATTTTGCTTTATTGGACGTATAAAAAGCTCATAAATTGAATTCCAATATATTCAACACCAATAAACCTATTGAGAGAAAATCCCAGTTAAGTTTGTCCTCATATCTCAGCTTTGGGATGAGATAGGCTGAAAATAATCACACCTTTGTGTAAGTCAGGACCTGCCTAATCAACATCGTGAGTTTGGAAGAAATCTGAGACGGTCAAAAATTGAGTCTAAAAAAACACAAAGGGGTACCCCTTAGTGTTTTTTTGGGTGAAATATGTGACCTCCTCAGCTCTTCTTCAAACCCACACCATGTGTCAGGGAGGTCCTGACAAAGACAGTGGTGTGGTAATTGTTGCCCTACCACATCCCAAAGCTAAGATATAGGGACATGTTGTGCTGCATAAAATGTATAACTGTAAATTTCATGATGGGATTCCTACTTCCAGTGAAGCTAGGTAAACACATGAGTAGAAGGGTGCGATCAGAAAAGCCTAGTCAGTCCAATATATCCTACATTGCATCTGTATTTTGCTTTATTGGACGTATAAAAAGCTCATAAATTGAATTCCAATATATTCAACACCAATAAACCTATTGAGAGAAAATCCCAGTTAAGTTTGTCCTCATATCTCAGCTTTGGGATGAGATAGGCTGAAAATAATCACACCTTTGTGTAAGTCAGGACCTTCCTAATCAACATCGTGAGTTTGGAAGAAATCTGAGACGGTCAAAAATTGAGTCTAAAAAAACACAAAGGGGTACCCCTTAGTGTTTTTTTGGGTGAAAAAAAGTATCCTCCTCAGATCTTCTTCAAACTCACACCGTGTGTCAAGGAGGTCCTGACGACGAGAATGGTGTGGTAATTTTTGCCCTACCACATCCCAAAGCTGAGATATAGGGACATGTTGTACTGCATAAAATGTATAACTGTAAATTTCATGATGGGATTCCTACTTCCAGTGAAGCTAGGTAAACACAAGAGTAGAAGGGTGCGATCAGAAAAGCCTAGTCAGTCCAATATATCCTACATTGCATCTGTATATTGCTTTATTGGACATATAACAAGCTCATAAATTTAATTCCAATATATTCAACACCAATAAACCTATTGAGAGAAAATCCCAGTTAAGTTTGTCCTCATATCTCAGCTTTGGGATGAGATAGGCTGAAAATAATCACACCTTTGTGTAAGTCAGGACCTGCCTAATCAACACCGTGAGTTTGGAAGAAATATGAGACGGTCAAAAATTGAGTCTAAAAAAACACAAAGGGGTACTCCTTAGTGTTTTTTTGGGTGAAATATGTGACCTCCTCAGCTCTTATTCAAACCCACACCGTGTGTCAGAAAGGTCCTGACGAAGACAGTGGTGTGGTAATTGTTGTCCTACCACATCCCAAAGCTAAGATATAGGGACATGTTGTGCTGCATAATATTAATAACTGTAAATTTCATGATGGGATTCCTACTTACAGTGAAGCTAGGTAAACACATGTGTAGAAGGGTGCAATCAGAAAAGCCTAGTCAGTCCAATATATCCTACATTGCATCTGTATTTTGCTTTATTGGACGTATATAAAGCTCATACATTTAATTCCAATATATTCAACACCAATAAACCTATTGAGAGAAAATCCTAGTTAAGTTTGTCCTCATATCTCAGCTTTGGGATGAGATTGGCTGAAAATAATCACACCTTTGTGTAAGTCAGGACCTGCCTAATCAACATCGTGAGTTTGGAAGAAATCTGAGACGGTGAAAAATTTAGTCTAAAAAAAACACAAAGGGGTACTCCTTAGTGTTTTTTTGGGTGAAATATGTGACCTCCTCAGATCTTCTTCAAACCCACACCGTGTGTCAGGGAGGTCCTGCCAAAGACAGTGGTGTGGTAATTGTTGCCCTACCACATCCCAAAGCTGAGATAAAGTGACATATTGTGCTGCATAAAATGTAGAACTGTATATTTCATGATAGGATTCCTACTTACAGTGAAGCTAGGTAAACACATGAGTAGAAGGGTGCGATCAGAAAAGCCTAGTCAGTCCAATATATCCTACATTACATCTGTACTTTGCTTTATTGGACGTATAACAAGCTCATGAATTTAATTCCAATATATTCAAAGCCAATAAACCTATTGAGAGAAAATCCCAGTTAAAGTCAGGACCTGCCTAATCAACATCGTGAGTTTGGAAGAAATCTGAGACGGTCAAAAATTGAGTCTAAAAAAACACAAAGGGGTTCCCCTTAGTGTTTTTTTGGGTGAAATATGTGACCTCCTCAGCTCTTCTTCAAACCCACACCGAGTGTCAGAGAGGTCCTGACGAAGACAGTGGTGTGGTAATTTTTGCCCTACCACATCCCAAAGCTAAGATATAGGGACATGCTATGCTGCATAAAAATAATAACTGTAAATTTCATGATGGGATTCCTACTTCCAGTGAAGCTAGGTAAACACAAGAGTAGAAGGGTGCGATCAGAAAAGCCTAGTCAGTCCAATATATCCTACACTGCATCTGTATTTTGCTTTATTGGACATATAAAAAGCTCATACATTTAATTCCAATATATTCAACACCAATAAACCTATTGAGAGAAAATCCCAGTTAAGTTTGTCCTCATATCTCAGCTTTGGGATGAGATTGGCTGAAAATAATCACACCCCTGTGTAAGTCAGGACCTGCTTAATCAACATCGTGAGTTTGGAAGAAATCTGAGACGGTCAAAAATTTTGTCTGAAAAAACACAAAGGGGTACCCCTTAGTGTTTTTTTGGGTGAAATATGTGACCTCTTCAGATCTTGTTCAAACCCACACCGTGTGTCAAGGAGGTCCTGACGAAGACAGTGGTGTGGTAATTGTTGCCCTACGACATCCGAAAGCTAAGATATAGGGACATGTTGTGCTGCATAAAATATATAACTATGAATTTCATGATAGGATTCCTACTTCCAGTGAAGCTAGGTAAACACATGAGTAGAAGGGTGCGATCAGAAAAGCCTAGTCAGTCCAATATATCCTACATTGCATCTGTATTTTGCTTTATTGGTTGTATAACAAGCTCATAAATTTAATTCCAATATATTCAACACCAATAAACCTATTGAGAGAAAATCCCAGTTAAGTTTGTCCTCATATCTCAGCTTTGGGATGAGATTGGCTGAAAATAATCACACCTTTGAGTAAGTCAGGATCTGCCTAATCAACATCGTGAGTTTGGAAGAAATCTGAGACGGTCAAAAATTTAGTCTAAAAAAAAACAAAGGGGTACCCCTTAGTGTTTTTTTGGGTGAAATATGTGACCTCCTCAGCTCTTCTTCAAACCCACACCGTGTGTCAGGGATATCCTTATGAAGACAGTTTTATGGTAATTTGTGACCTACCACATCCCAAAGCTGAGATAAAGGGACATGTTGTGCTGCATAAAATGTATAACTGTAAATTTCATGATGGGATTCCTACTTCCAGGGAAGCTAGGTAAACACATGAGTAGAAGTGTGCGATCAGAAAAGCCTAGTCAGTCCAATATATCCTATATTGCATGTGTATTTTGCTTTATTGGACGTATAACAAGCTCATAAATTTAATTCCAATATATTCAACACCAATAAACCTATTGAGAGAAAATCCCAGTTACGTAAGTCCTCATATCTCAGCTTTGGGATGAGATAGGCTGAAAATAATCACACCCCTGTGTAAGTCAGGACCTGCTTAATCAACATCGTGAGTTTGGAAGAAATCTGAGATGGTCAAAAATTTAGTCTAAAAAAACACAAAAGGGTACCCCTTAGTGTTTTTTTGGGTGTAAAAAGTGACCTCCTCAGATCTTCTTCAAACTCACACCATGTGTCAGGGAGGTCCTGATGAAGAGAGTGGTGTGGTAATTTTTGCCCTACCACATCCCAAAGCTGAGATATAGGGACATATTGTGCTGCATAAAATGTATAACTGTAAATTTCATGATGGGATTCCTACTTCCAGTGAAGCTACGTAAACACATGAGTAGAAGAGTGCGATCAGAAAAGCCTAGTCAGTCCAATATATCCTACATTGCATCTGTATTTTGCTTTATTGGATGTATAACAAGCTCATAAATTTAATTCCAATATATTAAACACCAATAAACCTATTGAAAGAAAATCCCAGTTACGTTAATCCTCATATCTCAGCTTTGGGATGAGATAGGCTAAAAATAATCACACCCCTGTGTAAGTGAGTACCTGCTCAATAAACATCATGAGTTTGGAAGAAATCTGAGACGGTCAAAAATTTTGCTTAAAAAAACACAAAGTTTTTTTAGGTAAAATATGTGACCTCCTCAGATCTTCTTCAAACCCACACCGTGTGTCAGGGATGTCCTTACGAAGACAGTGTTATGGTACTTTTTGACCTACCACATCCCAAAGCTGAGATAAAGGGACATGTTTTGCTGCATAAAATGTATAACTGTAAATTTCATGATTGGATTCCTACTTCCAGGGAAGCTATGTAAACACATGAGTAGAAGTGTGCGATCAGAAAAGCCTAGTCAGTCCAATATATCCTACATTGCATCTGTATTTTGCTTTATTGGATGTATAACAAGCTCATAAGTTTAATTCCAATATATTCAACAACAATAAACCTATTGAGAGAAAATAGATAGGCTGAAAATAATCACACCCCTGTGTAAGTCAGGACCTGCTTAATCAACTTCGTGAGTTTGGAAGAAATATGAGACAGTCAAAAATTTAGTCTAAAAAAACACAAAGGGTTTAGTGTTTTTTTTTGGGTGAAAAATGTGACCTCCTCAGATCTTCTTCAAACCCACACTGTGTGTCAGGGACATCCTGATGAAGACAGTGGTGTGGTAAATTTTGTCCTACCACACCCCAAAGCTGAGATATAGGGACACGTTTTGGTCCATAAAATGTATAACTGTAATAATAATAATAATAATATTAGGCCAATTTTTTTTTTCTGTGGAGTCCCAGAATCTAAAGTGTTCATTACTATACTTGAAGATGTCAGGCTATGTAAACAGGAGAGACGCTCACGGTTTTTAGCAGGAACAGTTTTACTTCAGAGATGTTAACGTGCAAAGCACACCGTAAAGAGAGAGCAGTCACAACAAAAAATCCAAAGAATAGAGAAGTACACGCTGAAGTCAAAAACAAAACATATCAAACAATAGCAGTCCAGATCCAAAAAGACAGAGTCAAGAGAAATGTAAGAAATGGTCATACACGTGTTGGCTTTCATAAACAAGGTTCACTTAGTAAGTAACAAAGAGTTATCAATACTTCTCAAGTGGCAGATACAAAAGCCTGAGTTTATATAGTAACTGAATGATTATGTCAAATATAAAACAGCTGTAACTTAAAACTCAGGTGACCCGGAGCACACCAAAGAGTACCCATTGGTTGATGGAGTCATGTGACCATTCGTTGAACCATGGGAACTGAAGTCCCCAGAGTAATTCACAGACTCAAGTGGTAATATGTCATGAAGTGAGGGAGGAAGTGAGGCGTCCACAGAGACAGGTGTGACAGAAAATCAGTTAAGAGGTTACTCTTTCATATCATAATGGGAGTAATTTGGTTTCATTATAACTGATGTACAACAAGACTGACTGTGTTCTCGACCCATTCAATGACTTTGTTTGATATTTCCTAAATAGAAAGTTTTTCTCCATTGCATACACAGGAAATGTGCACATAGTTCTGAAAACTTGAAGTTCATGTATCAACAATATTTGTTTTTTTTATCCACTGAAATATCATACTAAATTACAGTTTTACAGATGTCTAAACATACACTGCATCATTTAGGAAACGTTGGTCACCTGGAAACACGGTCCTTCAAAATTCTACTTCCTGATTCCCAATAAGTCTCACTCATGTTGCCCCTGATCTTTTGTAAGGGCATAAAAGAGGCAGGGTGTGGAGTAATTTGTTTCATGCCTTTTACAATAAATATATTTATGTTTTTGTATCTGCCCTTTTTTTTCCTTGTAGCATTTCTCAGTGTTTGATACGTATTATGTAAAATGGGTCATGTGTGTTACATACAGTTTACATGTAGGATTGTTAATTCTGTTTTGGGACAGAAAACTTACACTTCACCAAAATGAAAAAAAAAAACATTGATTTTCCACACCCTCATATGAATTTGAATATATAACATGGATTCAAAAGCATCCAAATACACATTTGATCGTAGTGTTTTGAATTTATCATATCAGTGTGTATTTGATGCTCTGTAAGATATAAGCATATAACACCTATGTGTAGTGTTTTAGTGAAAGGAATCAGGTTTGAGGAGATAAAACATGGTTCTCGGGGTTGTGTTTCATATTGCCAGAGATTTGTGGCTTTTTGACAAAGTAATAAACTTTTGAGGTTATTACTTCAGAACTAGTGGTAGCTCTTCAGTAAAATCACCATCAGCAGAAATACCCTCAAAAACAGCAAGAGGCTGTGTGTGTGTGTGTGTGTGTGTGTTACATAAATACCTTAGGTCAAGGGGATTTCTCTTTCTCTTGAGACGAATGTGTGTTCCCCACAAAGAGGAGGAATCCCCATAACCTGATGAAGCCTGTACCTGAGAACAGTGTCAGGGTTAAGCTTGTACTTATGGATAATGTAAGGCTAAGTGAGTTTCACATTTGTGTATGTGTAACTCTGTATGTACGTAACTGTCGTCCATAAGAAAACAGTGAAGTCCACACCCAGAGAAAGATAGAGTCTAGGGCAGTGCTCCCTCTCACTCTTCCTTTAGTGCAGTTAGCGGCACTGTGGGACAGTCCAGCTCAGTCTTTGTGAGGCACTTTCACCAGACTTGTTACAGCCAGCTTTTTTAATGGAAACTAACATGTGTGAGGGGTAAGCAGAGTACATCCAGTCTTCCAATGTATCCAACAGGCTAATGCCTCATAGCTAGCATTCACAGTTAATTTGTGAGTATTTTCCCGCCAAATCTACATTCTTCATATTTAGGACAAATATCTCGATTAATTTTCTGATTTTAACAGACTTTTATAGTTTAGATCAACAGTGTTTTCAGAGTCTCAGTCTGCTCTACATTTTTTTGCCAGTTTATATAAATAATTATTTAGGTATTTAATTTTCAGTTTCAAAACTGGGACAAGTGTTTCATAAAGGAAATAGAAGTATAAATGTAGGGCTTAATAAAATGAATGAAATAACATCACGTTATTAAAATAATGTTGATTTTACCAACAAAAAAACAACAACATGATTTAATATAGATTTTAACTAAGTCAGGGTCTAAAATTATGACTCAGCTGCATTTAGTTTGGAATGATATATTTGTTAAATCTTTTCCAATAATTTTTTTTATGTAAAAAATACAAAACCCATATCTTAATATAATACAGAATTTCTAGCAAAGCATTCATTCATTATCTGTAACTGCTTATCCAATTCAGGGTCACAGTTGGTCCAGAGCCTGCCTTGAATCATTGGGCACAAGGCAGGAATATCAAATCAAATCAAATCAAATCAAATCAAATTTATTTATATAGCGCTTTTCACAACTGATGTTGTCACAAAGCAGCTTCACAGAATTCCAGTAAGACAAGATTTGACATGAAATGTAAAGACAAATGTAAAACCCTCAAGTGAGCAAGCCAGGGGCGACAGTGGCAAGGAAAAACTCCCCCAGCTGAGGAAGAAACCTTGGGAGGAACCAAGGCTCACAAGGGGTGACCCATCCTCCTCTGGTCAATCTACTGGTGATGATAGTTAGTAGTCCATGAGAACTTCAGTGTAGGGACAGCTTCAAGGCACTTGGTGGTTGCTGGAGCGTGGGCAGCTAGTCTGAAGCGTGGAGGAGGATCTCGACAGTCATCCATCAGTGTCCAGACAGACAGGTGGGCAGTCGTTTACTCGGAAAGATGTAAAGGGATGGAATTAGTTTTGAACTGTTTTGTGTTTGTAAAGTAGAAAATATGAAAATTTCCAGAGTGTGGCTAGGGTTAGGGTTAGGGTTAGGGTTAGGGGTTATGGGCGTTGATCGCTCCCGTTCGCGTTCGACGTTCGCCCATCTTGGGTGTATGAACCAATGAGAACCAAGACCGATAGCGTATTACTGCCAAAATTAGTCCCGGTTTCCGAGCCAGGTGCCGGGCAGAGCGATGGGGAGTGGTCCCCAAGGTCCGTGGGGCCTACCACTGTCATAAATCCGAGTGGCTTCCACTCGGTCCGCCTCGACCGGGTACCTTTAAGGTCAAGTCCCAACCCCGGATCTCGTATCACGGTGGTATTGGGACTGCCTGTGGGTCTATAGGCCACCGACCATCTGCCCACTTGTGGGGCGGGTGGAACGGGCCGCCCCGTCGATTGTTATAAGCCCGTTGTGTCCACCCCGATGATTCGTTCGATGTATGCCTGGGAAGGTAAAACATTCCTGGGCATGGGGGGTCGAGCGTATGAGGGGTTTCCCCCGTCCCGAAAGAGAGAGTTTTCCGACCGATGATTCGTTCGATATGCCTGCCCGGGGAGGGTCAACTTCCCTGGGCACCGGGGGGTCGAACGTATGAGGATTCTCCCCCTTTTTAAACCCATAAATTTGCCCGTGCGCGAGTCGACGGGGCCGCGTAACCCCCCGAGGCGTTGGCCGGCGGTCATCCGCCGGTCCGTGGGATCTCCCGACCTTTCCCCTCCTTTGAGCGGGACGTGGGAGCGCACCACCGGGCCCCCGGCTGGAAACGGCCGGAGGCAAAGAGCGCATTAGAGGTGACACGGATCGGTCTTCCACAGACCGCGGCTGGAAGTTCGCAGGGTCGGCCTACGGGATCCGACCCTTCGTCTTCTTAAACGCAGACTTCCGTAGGCTCCGGGGGGCGAAACCGTAAACCTTTGCCGACCTCCTCGCACTGCGAGGGGGCCAGGATTTGCGGCTTGTCCGCGTATCGGTCCTACCAAGGACCGCGGCTGGAAGTTCGGAGGTGAGCCCTCGACCTTACGAGATTGAGGGCAAAACCCTTCGTCTTCTGAACATCAGACGGCTCCGGTGGGGCGTACCGTAAAACCAATGCCGACTTCCTCGCGCTTTGAGGGGGCCAGGATTCTCTTCCATTCTCTTCCCTTAACGGCTGTCCTTTACGGCCGTTCGAGCTCGGTATACGCGGAGCACCAGGGGCAGGCTTCTAAGCCTAAATACAGTGCTTAGAGCGATCCTCCCCACCTTGTGCTCCCAGCCTCCATGGCTCGTGGATGCCCGTAAGAGGCATGTCCGCTTGTCCAGAACGGTTCCGAGGGGGACTTAGTCGGCCGGTCGATCCAACAGTAGGTCCGTTCAACGTCCGCGTCGGTGGTGCCTTAGGGTCGGGATCCGTTTGAGGGAAGGACCCGGCCCCTAGCCTGCACCGTCCGGGCGAGAATCATACGTTTTCCAAGTTGCCAAGTCGATTGCAGACCCCCACAGCGGGGTCGCATTCGATCCTCTTCGCTGGTGTCCCCTGAGATCACTCTCACGGGCGCCATGCGCCCCCTCTCTTTCCCCATCCGGGGTTTGAGATCCAAGGGGGGTCGGTCTGGTTGATCCTGCCAGTATTATATGCTTGTCTCAAAGATTTAAGCCATGCAAGTCTAAGTACACACGGGTTTTGGTACAGTGAAACTGCGAATGGCTCATTAAATCAGTTATGGTTCCTTTGATCGCTCCACACGTTACTTGGTATAACTGTGGTAATTCCAGAGCTAATACATGCAAACGAAGCGTTGGAAGGGTTCTGGGGGTCGGCGTGAAATGCTCTCCCGGCCCCTGTCCCCCGGATACGTGCATTTATCAGAACCGAAAAACCCTCCCGGCTCCGGTCGGGTCGCTTTGGTGACTCTAGATAACCTTTGGCCGATCGTTAAGCCCTCCGGGGCGGCGACGTATCATTCGAGTGTCTGCCCTATCAACTTTCGACGGTAGGCTACGTGCCTAACGTGGTGACCACGGGTAACGGGGAATCTGGGTTCGATTCCGGAGAGGGAGCCTGAGAAACGGCTACCACTTCCAAGGAAGGCAGCAGGCGCGCAAATTACCCATTCCCGACACGGGGAGGTAGTGACGAAAAATATCGATGCGGGTCCTATGATCCTGTGGAGCGTAATCGAAATGAACTCAATCTATGTCCGTGAGTGATGACCCATTGGAGGGCAAGTCTGGTGCCAGCAGCCGCGGTAATTCCAGCTCCAATAGCGTATGCTAAAGTTGCTGCAGTTAAAAAGCTCGTAGTTGGATGTGGGGACAGGTCTCGGATCCCCTGTACTGTCCGGGATGGCGTGGGAAGCTCCTTCGGGGGTGACCCCCTGTCTCTGGGTGGATGTTGGGACCTGGTCCCTACCCGCCGGTGTCCTCTGCTCGCCGGCCGCGGAGAAGCCCTTAGCTGGGTACTTCACTGCGGTGCACGGTGGGTTGGAGGGTCCGGAGCGTTTACTTTGAATAAAGCAGAGTGCTCAAAGCAGGCCGACACGTGCCATGTCTGACTGAGCTAGGAATAATGGAATAGGGCCCTCCGCGGGGCTTCGGGGTCTCTCCTTCGGGACGGCTGATCGTTCCGGAGTGGGGCTCCGGGGCTTCCACGGTCCTATTTTGTGGGTTTTAAGGACCGAGGGCAATGATTAAGAGGGACGGCCGGGGGCATTCGTACCACACCGATAGAGGTGAAATTCGTTGACCGGTGTGGGACGAACGAAAGCGAAAGCATTTGCCAAGAATGTTTTCATTAATCAAGAACGAAAGTCGGGGGAGCGAAGACGATCAGGTACCGTCGTAGTTCCGACCGTAAACTATGCCGACCCGCGATCCGGCGGCGTGAGGCTAGCGACCATGACCCGCCGGGCAGCGTGAGGGAAACCACGAGTCTTTGGGCTCTGGGGGGAGTACGGTTGCAAAGCTGAAACTTAAAGGAATTGACGGAAGGGCACCACCAGGAGTGGAGCTTGCGGCTTAATTTGACTCAACACGGGGAATCTCACCCGGCCCGGACACGGTAAGGATTGACAGATTGATGGCTCTTTCTTGATTCTGTGGGTGGTGGTGCATGGCCGTTGGGAGTTCGTGGAGCGATTCGTCTGGTTAACTCCGATAACGGACGAGACCCTGTGCCTTAAAAAGTTACACGGCCCTCCCTTGGGTCCCTGTGGGGGCAGGCGGCCCGAGGGGTTCGTCGGTCGGTGGCTGAACTTCTTAGAGCGATCCGGGGCAAGGCAAAGCCGTATGAGATTTCGGGGCCATAACAGGTCTGTGATGCCCTTAGACGCCCGGGGCCGCACGTGAGTTACACTGGCTGGTTCAGCATGTGCATCCATCCTATGCCGAAAGGCCTGGGCAATCCTATGAACGCCTTCCCCGCTGGGGATAGGGGATTGTAACTTTTCCCCTTGAACGAGGAATTCCAAGTAGTCGCGGGTCACCAGCCCGCGTCGATTAAGTCCCTGCCCTTTGTACACACCGCCCGTCGCTACTACCGATTGGATGGCCTGGTGAGGTCCTCGGACCATCTCCGAGGTGCCCCTTTACCGGGGGGTTGCCTCGTTGAGGTGAGAAGTCGATCGAACCTGGGCATCTAGAGGGAGTAAAAGTCGTAACAAGGTTTCCGTAGGGGAACCTGCGGAAGGATCATTAACGGTGACCTGGCCACGGCCGGTTGTCGAGTCGGACTCGAGAGGCCAAACCTCCCCCGGCGGGTACCTTCAAGGTATGGACCGCAGAAGCCTCGTACCTTTCGTCGTCGGCCGACGTGAGTCTCTCCCCCTCCGGGTGGGTGGACGTAGCGAGCCGGCTTCGGAACTCGGGGTTATGCGAGGACCGCCTTAGGTGCATAGGTACCCCGGTCCGCCCCCCTCGTTCGCGGGGGGGAGAGTGGCGCCGGAGCCGCCCGCCGGGTCGTTAAACCAACCATTGATCGTTGAAGGCTTGATTGTGCGTGCGCGAGTCAAAGGGGCTTACTCACCCCCAGGGCGTTGGCCGGTGCTCGCCGGCCTCGGTGGGATCTCCCTGAACCCATCCCCCCGGCACAGGGGGTGGTGGTGGACGGGAGCGTACCGCCGGGCGAAACTCTTTCCCCTCACGGGGTTGGAGCGGAGCTTAAGAGCGCATGCAAATACCCCGATGTTGGCTTCGCAGAGACGGACCGTATAATAGTCTAAGGCCGGTGCGCGAGTTGAAGGGGCCTCACGAACCCCGGATGCGTTTAAACACCCGAAGGAGACGGCCGGTGCCCGCCGGTCCTGACTAGGTGGGATCTACCCAGCGCCTTCCCCTAAGCGGGGGACTTGGGAGCGTACCACCGGGCCTCGCTCATACCCTCCGGGGTGGAGAGCTTGGCTTTGAGCGCACGCCTGAATGCCTTAGACCGGGACCCGTAACGCAGCGAACCAAACCCTGGGCCTCGCCGGGAACGGTGGGGCCTAGACCCGGTCTCCTAAACCACGTAAGTCTCGGGCACCTACTCGGGCGATCGTCCCCCGGGCCGTAACTCCTCGGTCCGGTGGTGACGCCCAGGTTCAATGACCTTCCCCCCTCCACGGGGGGGGAGGCACCCGGCTTGAAATATTGTCAAACGTTGTCTCGTGTTCGAATGGCTTCCTTCGCCCGGCCTGTAACGGGCCGGGCACAAACCTCATACAACTCTTAGCGGTGGATCACTTGGCTCGTGCATCGATGAAGAACGCGGTAACCTGCGTTAAATAATGTGAATTGCAGAACACAGATCATCGATATTTCGAACGCACATGGCGGCCGCGGGGGTCCATCCCGCGGCCACGCCTGTCTGAGGGTCGGTTTACCCATCGATCGGTCTTCCTAGACCGCGGCTGGGAGTTCGCAGGGCCTCCACCTCGGACGGCCCTTCGTCTCCCTAAACCCAGACTCGGGCCTTAAACCCGACGTGTGGCGAGAGCTCCGGACGTAGGGAGAGCCATTAGGTCCGGGTCCAATCCGTCATAGTCTCTCCCCGCTGGGCTCTCCGCCGCCGTCGGAGAGTGGGTACCGTAATACGGCGAGCGGCCGGGGGGTTTGCGCCCCCCGCGCCCCGCAAAACAGTCTCGTAGTGCGACCTCAGATCAGACGAGACAACCCGCTGAACTTAAGCATATCAGTAAGCGGAGGAAAAGAAACTAACAAGGATTCCCCTAGTAGCGGCGAGCGAAGAGGGAAGAGCCCAGCGCTGAATCCCACTTTCCCCTGACCGGGGTGGGCCGGGAAATGTAGCGTACGGAAGTCCGTTTGGTCTCGGTGCGGACGCGGGACCAAGTTTTGCAAGGAAGTGTCTTCCGCAGATGGTGAAGGCCCGGTATTGTCCCGCATCCCGCCGGGTAGATCGGGCTTCCCGGAGTCGAGTTGCTTGTGAATGCAGCTCAAAGTGGGTGGTAAACTCCATCTAAGGCTAAATACCGGCACGAGACCGATAGCGAACAAAGTACCGTGAGGGAAAGTTGAAAGCAGTACTTTGAAGAGAGAGTTCAAGAGAGCGTGAAACCGTTGAGAGGTAAACGGTCGGGGGACTGAGAAGACCCCCCCGGGGGATTCAGCCGGGCGGACGGCCCGCGCTCGTGTGGTTCCGTGGCTCGGAGGCGAGTTCATCCGGGCGAGAGTGGGGGCGACCCCACTCCCTGCTCGGCCCTGAGCTTCGCCTCTCGACTTCGGGCCTCTCGGGCGTACGAAGGCTCGGCCCGTCAGGTGTACTTCCCCCCGCGTGGTGGGTGAGTCGCGACCGGCTCCGGTTAGGCTTGGAAGGGCCCGAGGGTGAAGGTAGGTCCGTCCGGAGAAGGGAGCCCCACGTGGCCCCCGGACACGGGCGTTCCGCTACAGCCCCTCGCTCCGACTTCGCCGATAACGCCGGGGCCGCGGAGTAATGTCCTTTCCGCGTTTTCCCCTCCTTCGGGATGGGGATGGGGCCCCCCCTGATCGTTCGGACGAAAGCGGGCCGGTTGGGCTGTCCTCAGCCCCGGGCTAGGCCCGCTACGGCAATACGGGGGGTGATCCAGGCCTACAGCCAAAACGCCTAAGGTCAGCGGCTAAGTTCGGACCCCGACCGACCCGTCTTGAAACACGGACCAAGGAGTCTAACGCGTATGCGAGTCAAAGGGGCTTGAACCCCGGAGGCGCAACGAAGGTGAAGGCCGGCGCGCGTCGGCTGAGGTGGGATCTGATGCACCCCGTCAATGTTTGGGTTGACAGCGCACCACCGGCCTGCTCTCCACCGAGTGGAGAGTGGAGCAAGAGCATACGCGGTGGTACCCGAAAGATGGTGATCTATGCCTGGGCAGGGCGAAGCCAGGGGAAACCCTGCGTGGAGGCCCGTAGCGGTCCTGACGTTCAATTCGGTCGTCCGACCTGGGTATAGGGGCGAAAGACTTAACGAACCATCTAGTAGCTGGTTCCCTCCGAAGTTTCCCTCAGGATAGCTGGCACCAGACTCAGTTTTATCCGGTAAAGCAATGATCATAGGCTGCGGGGCCGAAATGGCCTCGTCCTACCCTCAAACTTTAAATGGGTAAGAGGCCCGGCTCGCAGGCTTGGAGCCGGGCATCGAATGATGGTGCCAAGTGGGCCACTTTTGGTAAGCAGAACTGGTGCTGCGGGATGAACCGAACGCGCGGGTTAAGGCGCCCGACGCGACGCTCATCAGACCCCAGGAAAGGTGTCGGTTGATATAGACAGCGGGGCGGTGGCCATGAAAGTCGGAATCCGCTAAGGAGTGTGTAACAACTCACCTGCCGAATCAACTGGCCCTGAAAATGGATGGCGCTGGAGCGTCGGGCCCATACCCGGCCGTCGCAGGTGTCACAATCCCTGATTTGAAACACGGACCGTATGCCGCGACGAGTAGGAGGGCCGCCGCGGTGGCGCTGAAGCCTCTGGCGTGAGCCTGGGTCGAGCCGCCGCGGGTGCAGATCTTGGTGGTAGTAGCAAATATTCAGATGGGATCTTTGAAGGCCGAAGTGGAGAAGGGTTCCACGCCGACAGCGCTTGGCCGTGGGTTAGTCGGTCCTAAGGGATAGGCGAACGCCGTTCGGAAACGCTGGGGCGATGGTCTCGTCTGCCCCCCGCTGACCGAAAGGGGATCGGGCCAATATCCCCGAACCTGGGATTGGGGAGATTGAGTGCCGAGAAGGCGCTCTCATAGCGGTAACGCAAACGAACCCGGAGACGTCGGTGGGAACCCCGGGGAGGATTCACTCTCCTTGCTAAAGAGCTGGAGCGCCCTGGAATGGGATTGTCCCGAGAAAGGGGCTCAACGCTCTGAAAGGCGCCGCATGCATCCGTGAGGCAGCCGGGACGTTCCCCATCGGCCCTTGAAAATCCGGGGGAGGTATAGTGAATTTCCCCCCAGGCCGTACCCATATCCGCATCAGGTCTCCAAGGTGAACAGCCTCTGGCGTGTTGGAACAATGTAGGTAAGGGAAGTCGGCAAAATAGATCCGTAACTTCGGGATAAGGATTGGCTCTAATGGCTGGGCTCGGTCGGGCCCTTTAGCTGAAGCGTAGGCCGAGGGCTGTTCTGGTTCTGGTTCGCCCTTGCCCTGAGGGTCATGCGGGGCAAAAGCGCACGGCGCCCGGGTTGACTCCTGCGTCTGTCGGTTAAAGTGCGTGGGTCGCAGCCGCGCGAGGCAGCCGGTGTTCCCTCCCGGTGGTGCTTAGGGGACTCGGTCGGTGCCGGGGGGAGGCGGTCGTGGATGGGACTCCGGCGGGGGTGCGTCCTTAGGGGACGAACCTCCGGTGCGTCTCGTCCTTCGGCCCTTCCTTCCCGAAGTCGGCCGGGCTCCGAGGCCCATCGGCGGGTCCCGGCCAGGCTCGCGAGCGCGGCCTTCCGTACTCCCGTTCGGACGTGGGGGGGGGAAGACTCTGGAGTTGTGTGCGGATGCGTCGCCGGCCGTAGGGGCTTGGGAGGACCGGACCGGAGCAGTGTGACTGGAGACGGGTGTGACGAGCCGAGGCCTCGTGGATCTATCGGGTGTGAGTCTCGCCTCGGAGGGGTGGCAGCTCCGAGGTGGTTCTCTCGACCGGCACCCAACAGCCGAATTAGAACTGCTGCGGACCAGGGGAATCCGACTGTTTAATAAAAACACAGCATTGTGAAGGCTCTCGGACGGTTTTGACACAATGTGATTCCTGCCCAGTGCTCTGAATGTCAAAGTGAAGAAATTCACCCAAGCACGGGTAAACGGCGGGGGTAACTATGACCCTCTTAAGGTAACGAAATGCCTCGTCATCTAATTAGTGACCTGCATGAATGGATTAACGAGATTCCCACTGTCCCTACCTACTATCTAGCGAAACCACAGCCAAGGGAACGGGCTTGGCAGAATCAGCGGGGAAAGAAGACCCTGTTGAGCTTGACTCTAGTCTGTCATTGAGAGGCTGCATAGGAGGTGTAGAATAAGTGGGAAGCCCGCCGAAGGCCAGCACCCGAGGCGGGCTGTCCGTGAAATACCACTACTCTTACCGTTACCTCTCTAACCCGGTGAAGGTGTCGGTGGGAACCCTTTCCTTGCTGGGGGTTCCTTGTTCCAAGGTGCTAAGCCCTGGGTGGGTCGCTTGGCAGTGAGTCCGGTTACACTCATGTTGCGGGCCTCCGTGCCCGGGGCGAGTCCCTCCGGGGACAGTGACAGGTGGGGAGTTTGACTGGGGCGGTACACCTGTCAAAGCGTAACGCAGGTGTCCTAAGGCGGGCTCAGGGAAGGACAGAAACCTCCCGTAGAGCATAAGGGCAAAAGCCGGCTTGATCCTGATTTTCAGTATGAATACGGACCGTGAAAGCGGGGCCTAACGATCCTTCCGTCTGCTTTTTGGGTTTTAAGCGGGAGGTGTCAGAAAAGTTACCACAGGGATAACTGGCTTGTGGCGGCCAAGCGTTCATAGCGACGTCGCCGTTTGATTCTTCGATGTCGGCTCTTCCTATCATTGCGAAGCAGAATTCGCAAAGCGTTGGATTGTTCACCCACTAACAGGGAACGTGAGCTGGGTTTAGACCGTCGTGAGACAGGTTAGCTTTACCCTACTGATGTTGACCGTTGCTCCGATAGTAATCCAGCCCAGTACGAGAGGAACCGCAGGTTCGGATACATGGTACTCGCGCTTGGCTGTGCAGCCACTGGTGCAAGGCTATCATCCGAGGGCTTACGACTGAACGCCTCTAAGTCGGAATCCCGCCTAGAAGGAGCGATACATCCGCGCCCAGCATCGGTGAGCTTGGTCTTGGATAGCCGGGGTGGGAGGTGCTTTCCTCCCCACCGCCGGTGACGAGAGCCGCATGACACTGGAACCGGACCGGGGCTAATGAACGCCTCGGTCCACCTCCCTCGTCAAAGCAAATGTCTCTTGATCCGGGTGTGAAATGACTCGTAAACGACCTGATTCGGAGTGCGGGTGTCGTAAGTGGCAGAGCGGGTGCATATACCGCGATCCATTGAAAGTCATCCCGTCCACTCAAACATTTGTCGGGGGGAAGGCGAAAGCAAACCCCCGGCCCTCCGGAGCGGTCCAGGTCTGGTTCTCTGGGGCGCGGGCCCCGGAGACTCCGTACACCGGTTAGAGGGAGCCGGTGGCGGGCATAGGGGAGGTGGGTACTCCCCTGTGAAATCCTGGATGACGGTTTTAGGTCTCGTAGTGGGCGAAAATCGGACTTAGTGCAATTTCCGAAACTCTGGTTCTCTGGGGGCGCGGGCCCCGAGAGTCCGTACACCGGTTAGAGGGAGCCGGTGGCGGGCATAGGGAGGCAGGTCGCTCCCTTGAATGGTCCTGGATGTCTGGACTTAGTGCAATTTCCGAAACTCTGGTTCCCTGGGGGCGCGGGCCCCGAGAGTCCGTACACCGGTTAGAGGGAGCCGGTGGCGGGCATAGGGAGGCAGGTCGCTCCCTTGAATGGTCCTGGATGTCTGGACTTAGTGCAATTTCTGAAACTCTGGTTCTCTGGGGGCGCGGGCCCCGAGAGTCCGTACACCGGTTAGAGGGAGCCGGTGGCGGGCATAGGGAGGCAGGTCGCTCCCTTGAATGGTCCTGGATGTCTGGACTTAGTGCAATTTCTGAAACTCTGGTTCTCTGGGGGCGCGGGCCCCGAGAGTCCGTACACCGGTTAGAGGGAGCCGGTGGCGGGCATAGGGAGGCAGGTTGCTCCCTTGAATGGTCCTGGATGTCAGCAATTTCTTAAGAAGGGCGCCCTCTTGTGGTCCCATGGCCGAAGTACATGCTCCGAGCCCGGGTATGGCAGTGGGCGGAATGAGACTTAGAGGAATGTTGACGGAGCCATGAGGGGCCCCCCCTGGAGGTCCCATGGCCGAGAAAAGTGCTCCGAGCCCGGGGTGATAGAGAACCGTGAACGCCGCGGTTAAAGACCTCGGGTATGGCAGTGGGCGGAATGAGACTTAAAGGAATATTGACGGAGCCAAGAGGGGCCTCCCCTGGAGGTCCCCTGGCCGAGAAAAGTGCCCCAAGCCCGGGGTGATAGAGAACCGTAAAGCGCGCGGGTTTGGGGCTCGGGTCTTCCAGTGGGCGGAATGAGACTTAGAGAAATGATGACGGAGCCAAGAGGGGCTTCCCCTGGAGGTCCCATGGCCGAGAAAAGTGCTCCGAGCCCGGGGTGATAGAGAACCGTGAACGCCGCGGTTAAAGACCTCGGGTATCGCAGTGGGCGGAATGAGACTTAGAGGAATGTTGACGGAGCCATGAGGGGCCCCCCCTGGAGGTCCCATGGCCGAGAAAAGTGCCCCGAGCCCGGGGAGATAGAGAACCGTAAAGCGCGCGGGTTTGGGGCTCGGGTCTTCCAGTGGGCGGAGTGAGACTTAAAGGAATATTGACGGAGCCATGAAGGGCCCCCCCTGGAGGTCCCATGGCCGAGAAAAGTGCCCCGAGCCCGGGGAGATAGAGAACCGTAAAGCGCGCGGGTTTGGGGCTCGGGTCTTCCAGTGGGCGGAATGAGACTTAGAGAAATGATGACGGAGCCAAGAGGGGCTTCCCCTGGAGGTCCCATGGCCGAGAAAAGTGCTCCGAGCCCGGGGTGATAGAGAACCGTGAACGCCGCGGTTAAAGACCTCGGGTATCGCAGTGGGCGGAATGAGACTTAGAGGAATGTTGACGGAGCCATGAGGGGCCCCCCCTGGAGGTCCCATGGCCGAGAAAAGTGCCCCGAGCCCGGGGAGATAGAGAACCGTAAAGCGCGCGGGTTTGGGGCTCGGGTCTTCCAGTGGGCGGAGTGAGACTTAAAGGAATATTGACGGAGCCATGAAGGGCCCCCCCTGGAGGTCCCATGGCCGAGAAAAGTGCCCCGAGCCCGGGGAGATAGAGAACCGTAAAGCGCGCGGGTTTGGGGCTCGGGTCTTCCAGTGGGCGGAATGAGACTTAAAGGAATATTGACGGAGCCAAGAGGGGCCTCCCCTGGAGGTCCCGTGGCCGAGAAAAGTGCCCCGAGCCCGGGGAGATAGAGAACCGTAAAGCGCGCGGGTTTGGGGCTCGGGTCTTCCAGTGGGCGGAGTGAGACTTAAAGGAATATTGACGGAGCCATGAAGGGCCCCCCCTGGAGGTCCCATGGCCGAGAAAAGTGCTCCGAGCCCGGGGAGATAGAGAACCGCAATGCACGCGGGTTTGAGGCTCAGGTCTTCCAGTGGGCGCTCGTTCCAGCGGCGCGGGCTGGATGGTTTAGTCCGAGGAGGAGTGCTTAAGTGTGGGCCGGATAGGTTCGAGAGGTGCGCTGGGTTCCTGGAGGTCCAGCCCCGGAGGTTTGGAGCGGGGCGATGTAGCGAGCGAGGCCGAGTCGGGTGAGCCTGGGCCGGGCATGGGCGTTGGCGGCGATGGGGGTCTTCTCCCCGGAGGTTTGGAGCGGGCGATGGAGCGAGCGAGGCCGAGTCGGGTGAGCCTGGGCCGGGCATGGGCGTTGGCAGCGACGGGGGTGTCTTCCCCGGAGGTAAGTACCGTGGGGGGCAAGCGTGAGATATTCCAGGCCGGGAAAAGTGAGCTAAATTCGGCAAAGCGTTGTTAAAAAGGGGGGTCGGTTGATTTTTTTGTTAAATCTAAACGAACAAAGGGTGCGAGGCGTGAAAATTGCATTCAGCCGTGATTTTTTGGCAAAGTGCTAACCCTAGTGGTCTCCCAGTGGGACGTTTTAAAGTAGGACTTAGAAAAATTTCTGACCCTCTTCGCCCTAGGTAGCAAGCCCAAAACGGAGCACCTCGGAGAGGTAAAAATTCAGAGGGCATGGGGGTTTCCAGTGCGGTGCCGTCAGGACATTAGGGTTCCTTTAGAAAAGACGAAAGTTTGGGTACACCGTATGTAACTATGACAAGCCCAAGGCTCTGGTTCGCCTGTGGGCATGAATATAGTGAGATTTCCGCGTTATCTCACTGGAGGTGACCCCGGAACGGTTCAAAACCTAAGTCGAGACTTCCATGGGACCCCGGCGATGGGAGTTTGAAGCCCGAGGAGTGACGCCCTCTGGGCTAAGGTTGGTGGTAGGTTCGGCCCCCCTTTCTGGAGGTCTAAACTGACTTCCATGGACCCCGGCGATGCGAATTTGATGCCCGAGGAGTGACTCACCTCTGGGCTAAGGGTGGTGGTGTGCCCAGCCCCCCCTCTGGAGGTCTCGAATGACTTCCATGGACCCCGGTGAAGCGTATTTCATGCCCGATGAGGAGCACACCTCTGGGCTAAGGGTGGTTGTATGCTCAGCCCCCCCTCTGGAGGTCTAAACTGACTTCCATGGACCCCGGTGATGCGAATTTGATGCCCGAGGAGTGACTCACCTCTGGGCTAAGGGTGGTGGTATGCCCGGCCCCCCCTCTGGAGGTCTCCAAAACCTAAGTCGAGACTTCCATGGACCCCGGTTATCCGAATTTCATGCCCGAGGAGTGATGCCCTCTGGGCTAAGGGTGGTGGTAAGCCCGGCCCCCCCTCTCTGGAGGTCTAGATTGACTTCCATGGACCCCGGTTAAGCGTATTTCATGCCCGAGGAGTGACGCCCTCTGGGCTAAGGGTGGTGGTAAGCCCGGCCCCCCCTCTGGAGGTCTCCAAAACCTAAGTCGAGACTTCCATGGACCCCGGTTATCCGAATTTCATGCCCGAGGAGTGACGCCCTCTGGGCTTAGGGTGGTGGTAAGCCCGGCCCCACTCTCTGGAGGTCTAAACTGACTTCCATGGACCCCGGTGATCCGAATTTCATGCCCGAGGAGTGACGCCCTCTGGGCTTAGGGTGGTGGTAAGCCCGGCCCCCCCTCTGGATGTCTCCAAAACCTAAGTCGAGACTTCCATGGACCCCGGTTATCCGAATTTCATGCCCGAGGAGTGATGCCCTCTGGGCTAAGGGTGGTGGTAAGCCCGGCCCCCCCTCTCTGGAGGTCTAGATTGACTTCCATGGACCCCGGTTAAGCGTATTTCATGCCCGAGGAGTGACGCCCTCTGGGCTAAGGGTGGTGGTAAGCCCGGCCCCCCCTCTGGAGGTCTCCAAAACCTAAGTCGAGACTTCCATGGACCCCGGTTATCCGAATTTCATGCCCGAGGAGTGACGCCCTCTGGGCTTAGGGTGGTGGTAAGCCCGGCCCCACTCTCTGGAGGTCTAAACTGACTTCCATGGACCCCGGTGATCCGAATTTCATGCCCGAGGAGTGACGCCCTCTGGGCTTAGGGTGGTGGTAAGCCCGGCCCCCCCTCTGGATGTCTCCAAAACCTAAGTCGAGACTTCCATGGACCCCGGTTATCCGAATTTCATGCCCGAGGAGTGACGCCCTCTGGGCTTAGGGTGGTGGTAAGACCGGCCCCACTCTCTGGAGGTCTAAACTGACTTCCATGGACCCCGGTGATCCGAATTTCATGCCCGAGGAGTGATGCCCTCTGGGCTAAGGGTGGTGGTAAGCCCGGCCCCCCCTCTCTGGAGGTCTAGATTGACTTCCATGGACCCCGGTGTAGCGTATTTCATGCCCGAGGAGTGGTGCCCTCTGGGCTAAGGGTGGTGGTAAGCCCGCCCCCCCCTCTCTGGAGGTCTAAAAGGACTTCCATGGACCCCGGTATAGCGTATTTCATGCCCGAGGAGTGACGCCCTCTGGGCTTAGGGTGGTGGTAAGTGCAGCCCCCCCTCTGGAGGTTTCCAAAACCTAAGTCGAGACTTCCATGGACCCCGGTGATGCGAATTTCAAGCCCGAGGAGTGGTGCCCTCTGGGCTAAGGGTGGTGGTAAGCCCGGCCCCCCCTCTCTGGAGGTCTAAACTGACTTCCATGGACCCCGGTGTAGCGTATTTCATGCCCGAGGAGTGACGCCCTCTGGGCTTAGGGTGGTGGTAAGCCAGGCCCCCCCTCTCTGGAGGTCAAAATTGACTTCCATGGACCCCGGTTATCCGAATTTTATGCCCGAGGAGTGACGCCCTCTGGGCTAAGGGTGGTGGTAAGTCCGGCCCCCACCCTCTAGATGCGTTCAAAACCTAAGTCGAGACTTCCATGGACCCCGGTGATGCGAAGTGACATGCCCGAAGAGTGGTGCCTTCTGGGCTAAGGTTGTGATAAGCCCGGTCTCTCCTCTGGAGGTCTGTGGTTTTAAAGTGAATATTTTCTAAGTCCCTCACCTGAGATTTTAAGAGAATCAGGACCCTCCTCAAGCCTCGTAGCGAGTCCGAGGGAGGTTCATCGTTGTCGGCTATGCGAAAGGGGTTCAGACGCCTCTAATCCTGTGGGCATATGGTTTCTCAGCCTGGTGCCGTCGGGATATTAGGGAGGCATTAAATCAGACGTAAGTTTGGGTAACAGCGATGCGAAACGCTATGCCCAAAGGAGTGGCTTCCCGATGGGCTTGAAATAATGGGAATGTCCGCTCTGCTTCCCTGGATGTGTTCAAAACCTAAGTCGAGACATCCGTAGACCCCGTTGATGCGAATTCCATGCCCGAGGAGTGACGCCCTCTGGGCTTAAGGGTGGTGGTAAGACCGGCCCCACTCTCTGGAGGTCTAAACTGACTTCCATGGACCCCGGTGATGCGAATTTCATGCCCGAGGAGTGGTGCCCTCTGGGCTAAGAGTGGTGGTAAGACCGGCCCCACTCTCTGGATGTCTAAAATGACTTCCATGGACCCCGGTGATTCGAATTTCAAGCCCGAGGAGGTGCACACCTCCGGGCTAAGGGGATGGTTTGGGTGGCCTCCCCTCTGGATGTGTTCAAAACCTAAGTTGAGACATCCATGGACCCCGGTTATCCGAATTTCATGCCCGAGGAGTGACGCCCTCTGGGCTAAGAGTGGTGGTAAGACCGGCCCCACTCTCTGGAGGATCTAGAATGACTTCCATGGACCCCGGTGATGCGAATACACAAGCCCGAGGAGTGGCACACCTCTGGGCTAAGGGGATGGTTAGGGTGGCCTCCCCTCTGGAGGTCTAAAATGACTTCCATGGACCCCGGTGATTCGAATTTCAAGCCCGAGGAGGTGCACACCTCCGGGCTAAGGGGATGGTTTGGGTGGCCTCCCCTCTGGATGTGTTCAAAACCTAAGTTGAGACATCCATGGACCCCGGTTATCCGAATTTCATGCCCGAGGAGTGACGCCCTCTGGGCTAAGAGTGGTGGTAAGACCGGCCCCACTCTCTGGATGTCTAAAATGACTTCCATGGACCCCGGTAATGCAAATTTCATGCCCGAGGAGTGACGCCCTCTGGGCTAAGGGTGGTGGTAAGTGAGGCCACCCCCTCTGGATGTGTTCAAAACCTAAGTTGAGACATCCATGGACCCCGGTTATCCGAATTTCATGCCCGAGGAGTGACGCCCTCTGGGCTAAGAGTGGTGGTAAGACCGGCCCCACTCTCTGGAGGTCTAAAATGACTTCCATGGACCCCGGTGATTCGAATTTAAAGCCCGAGGACTGGCACACCTCTGGGCTAAGGGGATGGTTTGGGTTGCCTCCCCTCTGGAGGTCTAAAATGACTTCCATGGACCCCGGTGATTCGAATTTAAAGCCCGAGGACTGGCACACCTCTGGGCTAAGGGGATGGTTTGGGTTGCCTCCCCTCTGGAGGTCTAAAATGACTTCCATGGACCCCGTTGATTCGAATTTAAAGCCCGAGGACTGGCACACCTCTGGGCTAAGGGGATGGTTTGGGTTGCCTCCCCTCTGGAGGTCTAAAATGACTTCCATGGACCCCGGTGATTCGAATTTAAAGCCCGAGGACTGGCACACCTCTGGGCTAAGGGGATGGTTTGGGTTGCCTCCCCTCTGGAGGTCTAAAATGACTTCCATGGACCCCGTTGATGCGAATTTAAAGCCCGAGGACTGGCACACCTCTGGGCTAAGGGGATGGTTTGGGTTGCCTCCCCTCTGGAGGTCTAAAATGACTTCCATGGACCCCCGTTGATGCGAATACACAAGCCCGAGGACTGGCACACCTCTGGGCTAAGGGGATGGTTTGGGTTGCCTCCCCTCTGGAGGTCTAAAATGACTTCCATGGACCCCGTTGATGCGAATACACAAGCCCGAGGAGTGGCACACCTCTGGGCTAAGGGGATGGTTTGGGTTGCCTCCCCTCTGGAGGTCTAAAAATGACTTCCATAGACCCCGGCGAAGCGAATTTAAAGCCCGAGGACTGGCACCCCTCTGGGCTAAGGGGATGGTTAGGGTGGCCTCCCCTCTGGATGTCTAAAATGACTTCCATGGACCCCGGTGATGCGAATACACAAGCCCGAGGAGTGGCACACCTCTGGGCTAAGGGGATGGTTTGGGTTGCCTCCCCTCTGGAGGTCTAAAAATGACTTCCATAGACCCTGGCGAAGCGAATTTAAAGCCCGAGGACTGGCACCCCTCTGGGCTAAGGGGATGGTTAGGGTGGCCTCCCCTCTGGATGTCTAAAATGACTTCCATGGACCCCGGTGATGCGAATACACAAGCCCGAGGAGTGGCACACCTCTGGGCTAAGGGGATGGTTTGGGTTGCCTCCCCTCTGGAGGTCTAAAAATGACTTCCATAGACCCCGGCGAAGCGAATTTAAAGCCCGAGGACTGGCACCCCTCTGGGCTAAGGGTGGTGGTTAATCCGGCCCCCCCTTCTGGATGTGTTCAAAACCTAAGTCGAGACATCCATGGACCCCGGTGATGCGAAGTGACATGCCCGAGGAGTGGCGCCCTCTGGGCTAAGGTTGTGATAAGCCCGGTCTCTCCTCTGGAGGTCTGTGGTTTTAAAGTGAAAATTTTCTAAATCCCTCACCTGAGATTTTAAGAAAATCAGGACCCTCCTCAAGCCTCGTAGCGAGTCCGAGGGAGGTTCATCGTTGTCGGCTATGCGAACGAGGTTCCAATGCCTCAAATCCTGTGGGCATATGGTTTCTCAGCCTGGTGCCGTCGGGATATTAGGGAGGCATTAAATCAGACGTAAGTTTGGGTAACAGCGATGCGAAACGCTATGCCCAAAAGAGTGGCTTCCCGATGGGCTTGAAATAATGGGAATGTCCGCTCTGCTTCCCTGGATGTGTTCAAAACCTAAGTCGAGACATCCGTAGACCCCGTTGATGCGAATACCGAAGCCCGAGGACTGGCACACCTCTGGGCTAGGGTGGGGATAAGATATGCCCCCACCCTCTGGAGGTTTTCAAAACCTAAGTCGAGACCTCCATAGACCCCGGTGATGCGAATACCGAAGCCCGAGGACTGGCACCCCTCTGGGCTAGGGTGGTGGTTAATCCGGCCCCCCCTCTGGAGGTTTTCAAAACCTAAGTTGAGACCTCCGTAGACCCCGGTGATGCGAATACCGAAGCCCGAGGACTGGCACACCTCTGGGCTAGGGTGGTGGTTAATCCGGCCCCCCCTCTGGAGGTTTTCAAAACCTAAGTTGAGACCTCCGTAGACCCCGGTGATGCGAATACCGAAGCCCGAGGACTGGCACACCTCTGGGCTAAGGGGTTGGTATGCTCGGCCTCCCCTCTGGAAGTCTAAAAATAATTAGAAATATTTCTAAGTTCGACAACGAGCACTGGCAGAACTGGACCAAAGACTTCCATACACCCCGGTGATGCGAAGTTTCAAGCCCGAGGAGTGGCACACCTCTGGGCTAAGGGGATGGTTTGGGTTGCCTCCCCTCTGGAGGTCTAAAAATGACTTCCATGGACCCCGTTGATGCGAATACACAAGCCCGAGGAGTGGCACACCTCTGGGCTAAGGGGATGGTTTGGGTTGCCTCCCCTCTGGAGGTCTAAAAATGACTTCCATGGACCCCGTTGATGCGAATACACAAGCCCGAGGAGTGGCACACCTCTGGGCTAAGGGGATGGTTTGGGTTGCCTCCCCTCTGGATGTCTAAAATGACTTCCATGGACCCCGTTGATGCGAATACACAAGCCCGAGGACTGGGACACCCTCTGGGCTTAAGGTGGAGGTAAGCCCGGCCTCCCCTCTTTATTAAAAAAAAAACTCTAAGTCCCAACGGCAAATGCCAGAGCTTTAAGCCGAAACTCAAGAGAGTTCGATCGGTATAACTGACTTGACTATCTGCCCTTAGCCCCCGATGGTTCATTCTATATATGCCCGGAGAAGTGGCTGGTTTCCGGGGCAAAAAAAGCCAAATGGTCTCCTATATTCATGCGACGGGTGCCTAAAGGTAAGTTTACCGCCCCCAGTGAACTGCCTAAGGTCCATAGGCCTCCGACCACTGCTCCCTTAGCGGGGCGGTGGAACGGGCCGCCCGCCGACAAAGTTA
This sequence comes from Hoplias malabaricus, assembly GCF_029633855.1. Classification (NCBI taxonomy): domain Eukaryota; kingdom Metazoa; phylum Chordata; class Actinopteri; order Characiformes; family Erythrinidae; genus Hoplias; species Hoplias malabaricus. The sequence goes on from NW_027100907.1 coordinate 100,451, forward strand.
ACTGTTAAACCCATTTAATTTCAATGACCTTTAGTTCCAACTCCCTCCCTGGGGGGGATTGGTTCTATATATGCCCGGAGAAGTGGCTGGTTTCCGGGGCCAAAAAAGCCAAATGGTCTCCTATATTCATGCGACGGGTGCCTAAAGGTAAGTTTACCCACCCCGGTGAACTGCCTAAGGTCCATAGGCCTCCGACCACTGCTCCCTTAGCGGGGCGGTGGAACGGGCCGCCCGCCGACAAAGTTAACTGTTAAACCCATTTAATTTCAATGACCTTTAGTTCCAACTCCCTCCCTGGGGGGGATTGGTTCTATATATGCCCGGAGAAGTGGCTGGTTTCCGGGGCCAAAAAAGCCAAATGGTCTCCTATATTCATGCGACGGGTGCCTAAAGGTAAGTTTACCCACCCCGGTGAACTGCCTAAGGTCCATAGGCCTCCGACCACTGCTCCCTTAGCGGGGCGGTGGAACGGGCCGCCCGCCGACAAAGTTAACTGTTAAACCCATTTAATTTCAATGACCTTTAGTTCCAACTCCCTCCCTGGGGGGATTGGTTCTATATATGCCCGGAGAAGTGGCTGGTTTCCGGGGCCAAAAAAGCCAAATGGTCTCCTATATTCATGCGACGGGTGCCTAAAGGTAAGTTTACCCACCCCGGTGAACTGCCTAAGGTCCATAGGCCTCCGACCACTGCTCCCTTAGCGGGGCGGTGGAACGGGCCGCCCGCCGACTAAGTTAACCCATAACCACTGATCGTTTAAGTCTTAAGGCCGGTCGGACCTCATAAAAAGTCTCCCTCTGGGAGGATCACCCAATCTCCACCCCCCTCCATCTCCAAACCGAAGCAAGTACCACACGGGAACACTCTGTTTGGGGATTCAGAAATAAATGTATTTATTTCGCAGTAAAACATATCAAAGCCACGGGGGTGCAGAAACACGGAGTGAATCCCGGCTGGGTTGCGCTTTGAAGAGGGTCCGGTTCAGGCCGTTTCGAGGGCGGAAAGACGGTTCTCACGAGCCCGCATCACATCGGCCGCAGAGAGGCCGGCTCGGTAGAAGGCCCGGGCAGTGATGTTGGAGTGGCACATGCTTGTCGTCACTCGATCTCTATCTTCGGCCGGCAGAGTCGAAACCTGAAACAGAGGTGCGAGGTGTCAGAAGTAGGAAGGCCGGGGTTAAGAGCCCACATAAGTCGGATTAAGTTCAACACTCACTTGGTTCGAAACAGCCGTGCGGATCAGGTTGAAGGCCACCGCGCCTCCGAGGCCCGCATCCGTCCACGCGATCCGAAGCAGTGAGTTTGGCTTGCGCAGCTGGTTCCCCCTGTCCAAGAACACGAACCCGTCCCGGGCTCCGTGTAAGTCGCTGAGTGCGGTCAACCAGGCCAGCTCTGTGGCAGACAACCCGATCGGAGCGTCCCCGAACGAGGCGTTGGTCTTGTGTTCACGAACATAAACCACGAAGCCGGTGCCATCCGTGGTGCTGGCTTGCCTCAACTCTCCAACCGTCAGGTTGAGAAACACAACCGACCGGTGACCGGTTAAGACAGACAAAAGGCCGAGCAGGTACCCCTGGAGCATCCGTAGCGTCGACCGGCGGGCGGTGTCCCCCGTCCGGGCCGCGTCTATGAGCTCTGGGATTCGGGTCTTAGCGTGGCTTAGGAAGACCCTGAAATCCGAAGGTTGCGGCAAGCGACTCAGCTTCGCTCTCTTCACGCGCTGGCGATGGCCCAGAATCGTGCGTGCGATGTCCCGATGAGCCTTGGCGAAGGTCAGCTTCAGCCTCTGGAGCTCTTCGGGGCTGACCCCGGCGGTCTCTGGGTCGAAGGCAGCGACGTGGGAGACGAACGCCTTGGCGCTGTGCAGGTAACACTTAACGGTTGTCGAAGCGTAACCCAGTTTCTGAAGGCTCTGTACCCAAGTGGGAACGTTCGTGTGATGGACGAAAGACAGGTCTGTGAATTGGCAGCCGGGCGGGGCGCAGTGAAGCAGGAACCGAATAACGTGGCCCCGTCGCTGGCGAGAGTTCTCGATGTCCTTCGGTGACGCG